>NW_010309983.1:20991-50216 GCF_000700745.2 Antrostomus carolinensis | reverse complement strand
GAACCGCTGTTTAGCGCATTTAGTTTAGATACCTGTCTCCTGCACTGCCTCCTGTACAGGCATTGCTGGCATCTGGCCTAAAGTTTTAGCCAGAACAGTGCCCAAACAGAACAGACAGCACATGTGCATTTGGTGTTAATTTAAGCCTTTGCCCTGAATAAAACTAATACATTTAGTTGATAGTCTACTTGTTCACAATTACTGTGCTTGTTTTTATAAATAATGCTGCAGCAAGGAAGACCCCAAGATATTCACAGGCAGGTACACAAACTGTATTTGTGTTACTGGAACTCCATGCCATTGCTTAACAGTTTAAATATCCTTGACTAACAAGAAAAGAACAATTAGCAACTATAAAAAATAAGATATGAACTTGTTACTCAAATAATGCATGCTTTGTAACTGTCATTAAAAAATGCCACCTTATAAAATGTTTAAATGCTAGATTTCATAAAGAAAGAAATCTCTTTCTTTTGGCAACTCAGTTATTAATATATTTTAGAAAAGAAGTATAATGCAGTAGAGTTCTCAGATAAAACAACTCAAATCTAAATAGGTATCTTTATGTTTCAAGTACAATTAATTTCATAGCTGCAAATGAATCCAGAGGACTTTGTTCATATAATTTTAATTTTGAAAGACTTGGGATTTTATAGGTTCCAACTAATTCACTCTAGCAGTCTGCTTTTTGACAGAGCTTAATTCTGGTATTTGTCCAGGAGACACGCCCCAGTGATCTATAAAGTTACCACCTTTCCTTCTGACACCGTAAATCAGAACGATGTGCAGCTAATCTTGGCAAGTCAGATGCTGGAGATATAACAGTTCTTTTGACTTAAAAGTACCTCTTACTTTCTGTCTACCTTCTCAAAGTACTTACACTATTTACTTATACCAAAAATAAATAAAAAGGCATCAGAATATTTTTCTTTCTGAAAGTCTGGTAACATTACTAGTTAACATTAAAACTGTGAACTGTGGCAGCACAGCTTGTTTCTCTACATGAAACTTTAATTTTACTTACAAAATTCTGAAGCAGAGAGTTTAAGAACAGAGCAAGATTTCACCCATGCATACCACACTTATCTTTTATATCATAACCCCCATAGCATCTCTCAACAGTATTATGTTAAATTAATAATATTTCAAAAATTTCGAAATAAAAAGTTGCACTAACCTTTTTTGATGAAAAGAATGATTAAAAGACTCTGGATAATGAAGACTTGTCTTGATAAGATTAGAAAGCTGCTCTGGTGTTGGTCTTGCAGGTACTGGTGTGCTTTCTGGTCGAAAAAACTTTAAGAGAACCATTTCTGGTAATTCCTGAAACACAAATTCATAATAAAATTTAAAACACTGACATAAGGTACTGTGCAACTCAGCATAAGAAATCCAGTCACAGAAGCTACAGTTTTCCATGACAAACTATAACTCCAGGGAAACAAGTCTACAGCATCAGGAAGTTTTTTCCAATGTGTTTTGTATTTAAGTGTGCTAGATGAGGAACTGATACGATTTATCTGTCACCTTCTTTTGAGACAGATTTCACAGCTGTTTGTGAAAACACTATCTGTGCAGGTTTCACAAAAGCATGCTACTGTTGCAGTGGTTGGTTTGTTAGTGTTTGGTTTTTATTTGTTTTTACAAAAAAGATACAGCATTTACACAGTTCCTTTTCCAGCAGCTGTACCTTAAAAAAACCAAAACATCAATCACCTGCCCTGGGAAGTTCACAACAGGAAAGCCAATACCCAAGTTTCCCAAAACAGATCCAAAGTAAAGCAAACAGAAGTTTACATGCTAACAATGACAGAAGGATTTAGTAATGCAGAGTGCCTTAAAAATCGTATAGAAAGCTCTTGCAGCTATGAAAGTTACCTTTGACCCCAGCTGAAAGCCCAAATCAAGCACTGACACACTACTTAGGATGCATCCTAACCCTAGTGGAAGAATCAATCTCTGAAGCAGATGAAATTAGATTATACAGAAAGATGCAACACCAAATGAGGCAAATCAAGCTGCATTTGGTCCAGCATTATAGTTCTACTGTAATTCTGTCCAACATCATCTAATCTGTTTTGCAAGCAGGATTTATTCAGGAAGAGGCTGTCTTTTAGTATTCCCTTACGAATCTATTCTGCAAAAAGTCCACTTTAGAAGAAAAAAGAATTTGCATCAGTGTGACCCACTACTAAAAGCATGTGAAAAAAGATTTTTAAAAGCCATCAATAAGTCAGTACAGTAGCAACATAATACTTTTTGTTTAAGGGTAATGGATTGTACCTTCTAAGCTGAAAAGAAATACTATAGGCAACAAAACCTGACTCAAAATAATAGATGCACTGGACATTCTGTAATATGCATGAAACATCTCAGTCACTTTTTGCCTGTATTGGTAATACCAGGAAGACATCAAATGTTTTGCCAGGCTTGCAATTCTTTCCTCTCGAAAGGAAGAGTAGTTTTCTTAAAAAGTAATTTGGTAAGAAAAAAACAACTAAAAAAAGATATTTCACAGTAAGAATGAAATATATTTGAAGCACCGAATGAAACTGGCATTTCCACTCTACCCTATGGGTATCTAACAATGAAAACTGACAGCATGAAACATAGCAGAGATGAGATTATAGGATTTCATTTAAATTGATTTTCCCCTCAAATTGCAGTCCAACCAATTATTCAATGCCCTCTTCAACCACATATCAATATCCTACACACTGTAGTTTGCCCTAGAGTCAATTACCTGTTCCAAGTCCTCCCAATCAGAATTCCCGAGTATTTTTTTAAAACCCTACAAAAGACAAATATGAAGGTTTATCTCTACAAATAGAAAAGAACATCATACAGCAGGAACATTTACTGGTGAAAGTGCAGAGTGCTGTCAATATTTCAAACCTTTAGTTCTAATATTACATCTCTGTTGAAGGACTGGAAAGCAGCAGGATTAACCATTTACCATCACAGCGCTAAACCTTAATTCCAGCCAGCCTCTGAGTGTCAGATTCAGAAAAGATGTCTGTGTGTCCAAGTTCATCTGCTCAAAGTCTGGGGTTTTTGTAATTGTGTACCTAGAACAAAGGCTAAGACATGACATTTAGTACATAACTATCTTACCAAATGGTTCAGAAGAGAATTAAGCACTTCTGAATGGTAACCAAGAAGATATACATACAGATCAGGAAGATTACCTAAAGACAGCTAATAAGAAATGTTAAGTTTAAGGATGCATTAAACTCTTGCCCTACTCTGGAGACTGGGAAATTGGATCAAAGCTACAAAAAAGATGCCCATACCTACTTGGGCACCTGTACCCTCCCTTCAAGAGGCAGATAATAGCCTCAAAACTTTTGGTTATTTACATTTAGAAACTAAGTAAAACAAAAGCAAGAATTAAGCCGGTGGTACTTTGTTGCTGAACTCCTAGAATACCAGCCCAAATGGAGCATCGCCTTTTTAAAAGCCAAAAACAAAAGTTCTGACACCTGAAGTCCACTTGTTGACCCATTATGATTCCTTGCAAAGCCTCCAGAAGAGCCACAGGCTCCAGTAGACAGCAAGCACCATATATTGCATACAAGAAAGCCACAACAATGGTTAAGATGCTCCCTTTAAAACATGGTTAAGGTGTAATTTGAATGTCTCATCCATACACACTGGTAGAGGTACAGATAAGCTTGACTGGAAGAGCCTTCATCACAAGAAGAGTTTGGAAGAACTGTACAGGAAGGGAGTGTTTTGTTATTGTTTTAGATTTTATAGCTGCATTTGGAAGCTTTCTGTTTTTTTACTGGAAACACATAAAAAGGCAGTAGCACCAGAACCACACTGCTCCCAGTTACCTTCCAAGAGCTGCAAACTGTACAGTTGGTGCTAGGAGAGTTGTTTCTATTTTTAGGGAACATTCTGCTGCCCACAGCCATCTGCAAAGGTCAGCTTCAAACAAATACACTTAAAGCTAGACATAAGCTTACTGTTTCAGGTAGAATAATCTCCACATTTTCACTTCATTCAGTAGTTACAAAGAGGCCTGGATCTTTACAGTCTGATGTTTTGCTACTTCTAAACAAAGTTGTACATTACGCCTACTTACACTTCTGAAATGGGATATTATAATCCACACTGGTTTTAGACATCTCCTGCAACTGTACTAAGCTAAAAGTACACATATTCTGTAAAAAGATTCTGAAGTAGCACAAGATGTGACTTGCAGCAATTAACCGTTAGGAAAAAATAGTTATTTAAACCCTACCCTCTCCTACCTTTGAAAAATTCCTACTTCCAACCAAATTATTGCTGCCTCACTCAGTTGCATCTACATTAAGAGGCAGTGTTACCAAAAATTATCATCTCTGAAGTGCAACACGGCCAAAAAGCTTGCACTCATATTATATGCATTTTATGGATTTTACTTTAGGCTGGCACCGCTCTAATCCACATGACCAAGTAGCACAGAAGCACATCGTGTGCAGTCCTGGAACACATCTGTATTAATTCTGCCTCGAAGGTATCCACTTTGTGCATTATAAAACCACTTCACAATGAAAACATAGGGCTGTACATGGGGACAGTATCTTAAAAAAAAAAAAGTATGCCTGATCTAGACACACTTATAGACAGTTTATCTCATCCAGACTTCAGTCAAAACTAAGCTTACACTCACATACTGATATGTTTCAGAAGTGCGGACACACTATTCCCAACACACTGGCATGCCCAGGTGACAAGCCTCTACTAGGCTGCTTCTCTCATTCCATCAGTGTGAAGTCTTTGCCAATCAGAAGTGTGGCAAACGCCCCAGTCCCACACTACTACTTCTATCCCTCCATATTACACTGTGTTTTCCTTTGGAATCTTTTGAACTTAGAAAAATATGGGAGACAGTAATAAGAAATAACATTGATCAACAGCCCTGACTGTGCATGGATGTTTGAAGTATTTGATGTTTTTGTCCTTTTACTAAATTAGAGAGGTCAAGAACAAGAGACAGAATAGCTGTATTTCAGATGCAATCTTAAATTGACCTGATTCCTGACAGTCAGTTTCAGAAGAGAAACAGAACCCATAGCAGTATTATTGTCAAAAAAACCCCAGTCATCCCTCCCCAGGGGGTGGGGAATGAGCAAACAACTGTGTTTGGCTGCAAGCCAAATGACCCCATCACAATTACAAATACCTAATTAATTTTCATTAGTAAGGCTTTTATTATTTGGACTCAAACAGCTACTGCTAACACATCTGTTCAGACCTTTTCACTTTACTAACACCTTATGTGATTTATTCTTCAGATTTTGTTGACAGTGACTATAAGATACATCGTAGTGCCTTTTGTGTTTTTGATTCAAGGAAATCAACTATATTTTTTCCCTACTTGTAGGAAAGACCATTTTTTCAGAAATATAAGTGAGAAAGGGTAGGAAGATAAATGTTTTTTAAGTTGTTCAGAGAGCTTTCTATATGCAACAAATAAATGCTTCAGAGTCAATATTCCTTAAGTGTTCTTTCAGCATACTATGTGTTATGATTCCAAACTTCTAGAACATAAAGATGTTAGTTCATCATATCACCTGATAAGTCTACTGTGGCCCGTAGCACTGCTTTTGAGCATAGGTTATGTAGTTAAATAAAAAACCAACTCAGAAGTGTAAACTAAAAAAAAAATTGAAGAATCTTACTGTTATTTTCTTTCTCTTCATGTGTGTACATACAGAAATTTTATCCAGAAAAAAAGATCTTAAGCCCCCCCCCAAACCCCACTATCTTGTGTTTTCTAGAAAACAGAGGCTTTATCTTTATTTTATCAAATACTATGGCAAGTTATGCTACTGTGATACAGGAACAATCACATCCTGCTGTCTGTTCCACATCCCTGTTATATGCGTTACATGTTCCACAGTGAACCAAGCAGAAGTAACCACCTGTCCTCCCATCACAGTCAGCAGTCTAAGATCCTAGCTTAGACATATGGTGAAGGTGACTTTATATCAGTGCACCAAACTAGCAATCTACCAGCAACTGCTGGAAGAACTTGAGAAATAACAGTTTCAATGAATACAGATCTACTACTGCTCTACACTGTACTACAGTGCTTTACTGCAGCTGTGTTTCCCTGCACAGTTCTAGAAGCTTCTATAAATTCAAACTACATCCTTAAAAGCTGGCAAAGAAGTAGTCCAATATATATCACAATTGACAAAGCAGCAGAAGCCAACTAGTAAATAGAATTTAACAAAAATGTAAAGTAAACTACCTTGATTTGTTCAACATAGTTAGTTGATGAATTCAGCTAAGATTTGAGTCATTTCTCAGAGGGCTATACAAAAAAAAAACCCAAAACCAGATAGGGTGCAAAGAGAAATCTTGTTCATGTTTTCTCCATGGCTACTAAGAAGTTGTTCTTGGCTGGGGATGGCTGTGTTGCTACACAGACGCAAAACTTCATTTGGTAGTTGCAATAGCATGAAGCAGAAGCAGTTTGAGTCTAGACAGTCACTGAAGAGCAACAACTAGAACACAGCAAGAAATGCAGGGAGTGGTCTTGCATCCTAGGTGACCCCTTATTCAGAATCTGCAAATAAATTTATTTTTTCAGATCTGAGCAGTCCTTTATCATTCAAGAACTGTTAACCAACTTGCATTGGTAAAAAGCATGCATCTCCATCTCCCTCTGCTGTCTAGACCACAGAAAACAACTAACTACTTTCTATACTGTCAGCACAAAATATTCAGAAACAGTCTAGTTTCCAACCCTGTTTATGACTTAGAGAATAAATACAAATGTACAAGACAAACTATTAGAATGTTATATTATACATCTCAAAACTATATACTGAAAATGTTAAGTTAGAAGTAATGTTTGGGTTTTTCTCCCTTCTAGTTTTTCACTGCTTGTTTAATGCAAGAACAAGATAATTCAAAGACAATATGCAATCCTTAATACAATAAGTAATTTATTTTCTCTACCTAGTCTCATTTAATGCTATTCTGGAGATTCTTTTAATTCTTAAATATGGTGTGAATTAAGTGAACTGCTGCAAAGTCTCAAATCACTTAATTTGTTATACCACTCCTGCCATCTCAGAGGAGTTTGTCTACCCTCTTCACAATATAAAGTGCCAATTAAAAAAAAAAAGTAGTACATGAGCATACGAAATTTTTCAATCCTCAGCAGTCCTGAGATAACAGGCTCTTAAAATCCAAGTTAAATCTAGGCTTTGGTTACCATGAGGACACAGATTTTACATATTTATTAAAAACAACCAGCACTACTCTTATACCAGATTTCAACTGCATCACAACACAGATGCATTTTTGCTTCCAAGCAAGGTACAAAATGCTTCAAAGGAAGTATGTTCCTTAGGACGCTGACAGGCTTGAGAGGTGGGCCTGTGCAAACCTCACAAAGTTCAACAAGGCCAAGTGCAAAGTCCTGCACTTGGGTCAGGGCAAACCTAAGCACAAATACAGGCTGAGAGAAGAACAGATGAAGGCAGCCCTGAGAAGGACTTGGGGGTATTGGTGGACAAGAAGCTCAACATGAGCCGGCAATGTGTGCTCACAGCCCAGAAGGCCAATCGTGTCCTGGGCTGCACCAAGAGAAGCATGGCCAGCAGGTTGAGGGAGGTGATTCTGCCTCTCTGCTCTGCTCTCATGAGACCCCACCTGGAGAGCTGCATCAAATTCTAGGGCTGCCAACTGGACATGGACCTATTGGATTGAGCCCAGAGGAGGGTCACAAGGATGATCCAAGGGCCGGAGCACCTCTCCTATGAGGACAGGCTGAGAGAGTTGGGGCTGGTCAGCCTGGAGAAGAGAAGGCTCCGGGGAGACCTTCCTACAGCAGCCTTCCAGTACCTGAAGTGGCTACAGGAAGGCTGGGGGGGGGCTTTTTACAAGGGCAGGGGGGGACAGGGCAAGGGGGACTGGAAGAGGGTAGATTTAGATTAGACATTAGGAAGAAATTCTTCACTGTGAGGGTGGTCAGACACTGGAACAGGTTGCCCAGAAAAGCTGTGGACGCCCCTTCCCTGGAAATGTTCAAGGCCAGGCTGGATGAGGCTTTGAGCAACCTGGTCTACTGGAAGGTGTCCCTGCTCATGGCAGGGGAGTTGGAAGTAGATGATCTTTAAAGCCCCTTCCAACCCTAACCATTCTATGATTATGCTGACAAAAGTTAATACAATAATCAATGTAGCATCTATTTTAATGTAGTTGTACTAATAAGAAGAAACAGATTATAGACAGAGAATGCTAATTTAGTAGCATGTATTCTTCAAAACAAATTGAGGGTACATCTGGATAATCCCTGTTGCTGGTGGTAGGATTCATTTCTTTAGTTTGAAACAGACTTTGATGCAGTCAGCTAGAGTTCCAATGCAATCAAGAAGAAGCATAAGTTTCTATCCCTAGCATGTTCAGTCTTTTGTTCATTTTAGGATGTAGAAGAAATTCATTCTTCTTACTTCTCTTTCCACCCATTTGCTAGAACCAGACCTCAGTGAGATCAGAAGTCTACAGCGTTTTCTCTCCTAACCTTCAGTGTGATCTGCTGTTCTACATACACTTTAAGACAGGAAAGATAATACCAGAGTGGGCAGCTATCATCAGACTAGTACAGCCTAGTATTGCTCAGCACAGCTTGAGCCCACATGTGCAAAGGCTTTTTTTGGGGTGTTCAGTGAAAAACCTGTCTTCAGATATTACTACTTAAATCTTCCTGTTTTTCAGTACTAATGAATACCAGTTTGGTACAAACTCCATGCACCTTTCAATCTATTCCCGTCTATTTCATAGTGCAAAGAACTAAATGGAAAAATCTTAATGATGTAAAAAAATACTTAAAGCTTATCAACCAAAGCCAAGTGCACAGCTTCAGAGTAATTCAGTACTTATGTTATAGCATATGTATAGAATCAAACACCTGTCCTCAACTGTTTCACTGACAAATTTAATGTATAGTACTACTTGCTGCAACTTTGAGTAAGAGCTCACAGAAACTTGTATATAATGTTTGCAACATTGGTAAAAACATGAGAGTGGCACCAAAGCAAGGAGGAACAGCAATGTACTGCTCAGCAGAAAACTAAGCAAGTACAAGACTTGCTTTTTTATTTTGCACATTAGTCTTCTTTACACATACAAATTGCATCTCGCCTGGCTGTTTTTACAGAAACTTATCTACAGCTTCCACGGCTGTTACTGATTCACGTACCAGGAGACATCCAATAGTTTCTCACAGATGCTGTTTTCTTTGAACAATCAAACAGGCTATAAAACTTCAAAAGTAAGTAATACGCTGTAAATTGATCAATTCCAACAGAGCTTTCTATGCCTTTTTAACTGCTCCAGTGTTTCTGCTGTTCTAACATTTTCCAGTAAGGGTCTTCACTTAAGTTGTGTATAGTAAAAGAATTTATAAAATTTATTTTTTAACACTCAAAAATAAGTCTACCATTTTACTATTAACTTTGTTGTGAAATAATGTTAACTTTGACTTAATATGATTAATAAGCTCCTAGTTCTACGCTGAAATACCACAGAACAGTTTACACCAACAATTGCATTAGTATACTTACTTGTAAATTGCTTTTCTCATCTTCAAACTGAGCCTGGCTATTTCAATACAGATGACTAATCGAAGTTGAAGTTAGTCTGAATTACTCAAGCAGTAACACATATCTAATGTTAGATTCTACAAAAGCATCCAAAGTGATCCCACTTATTTACAAGAAAACACATCGAGTATAATTTGCAAAAGAAGCAATTGTAAAAGAAAACTTAATGCTAGATTACCTGCTTCTGAGGAAATGAAAAAGCCTCCTTCCCAACTGTGTTAAGGGCAACATGATGCTGGCCCTCCAAAATAAGCTGCTTGTTGTCTTCCACAACATATGCCTACAGAATATAATACAAAGACATTAGCAGACCAGAAACTATCATAAGTTTTGTAATGCAGAATGACTGACTTTTCTCCTAACTTAAGTGGAAGATGTACTGTTCAAAACCTAAAGGCTAGCATGACAGGTATTTATTTTATGTGTATGGCTTTAATTTTGCATGCACAGGCAACTAGTGAAACTCAGACTGTCAATTTTCACTACTTAATATTTACACTCTGGTAAATGAGACCCTCTTCTTCAAAGCAGACAGGGTCACTCTTACAGCTCTATGATAAAACCAAGCATTACTGAATCTCTTGGTTTAAGATTTCAGAGTTTTCTGTTTTAAGAAGAGAACTTACAAAAACTGGGTGCAACCAGAGACATGTAAACCACTCAAGCACACTTACTACAGCAACAACTATTAAGACTGTCTTTGCTTCTTGATACCATTTTAGTTCATCTGCCTGTTTTCAGAAACAATTTCATCCATAAATTTTGTATAAGTATGCTTGAAAGTTCAGGATATCATACTAAATTATTTTTTAACAGTCATATTTCACAGACAAATTACCACAAAGGCCACAACCATACATACCTTCCACAGGACAACAATGTTCAAATCAACTTCACTGCATCTTTGTATCAACCTGACTGTCTCATCAAACGATTGCTTCACAGCCCTTTGAGATGCATGAGTATGAGATTGCACGTGCGCTCTTTTAAATTCAGAGGATAAGCTTTGAAAAAAAAAGTCTGCACAAGGACTGGCTGAACTTATTATCTGCAAGAAAAAAAAGCAAGAAAGAGTGCTCTCACAACAGGATGCAAGCTGACAAGTTACTCTAACAGCTCAACATTGTAGTATTTCAGTTCCATTGCCTTGCTTTGCTTCCCTTTCCAAACCTACAGAATGCCACATGTCTTAGTTTCCTTGTTTGCTCTGTTAGAGATCAGCCCTACCTAACGAGCTGTCTATCATAACACAGGGATACAAAGCTGTAGATCATTGGCCTAAAACTACAAATACCAAAACTGGAAATAAGATATTTCATTATTACTACCAGACAGCCTACTGCGATATATCAGGTGTAGTGGAAAAAGCTGAAGTGTTAATTAACAAACTAATTCATATGTATTGCCTAATATCTTCCTCAGGTTAACTAGAATTATTTATCAAAGTTAGAAACACACATTTTTCTAGCAATGGCAAAGATAAGAGATTGCACAGCATATTCCCCATGCGTAAGTGGCATAGCCAGAAGTACCGTGCTGTTTGTCAAGTCTGTCATCATTTGTGCTGAGCTTTTCAGAGAATCAGAGAGAATCAGAGAATCATTTGGTTGGAAAAGACCTTGGGGATCATCGAGTACAACCGTACCTGTCCACTACTAAACCAGATCTCAGCACCTCATCTACCTGTCTTTTAAATCCCTCCAGGGATGGGGTCTCAGGCTGTTCCAGTGCTGAGAACCCTTTCAGTGAAGAAATTATTCCTCAGATCCAATCTAAACCTCCCCTGGCACAACTGGAGGCCATTTCCTCTTGTCCTGTCCCTTGTTCCTTGGTTGAACAGACCCACCCCCACCTCCCTCTCTTTTCCAACACTAAGAGCTTGCTAAAGAAGTGGTTTTAAGACTGACAGCAGTGATACTTGGAGACAGCAAGTAAGAAACTTTAGCTTCCTAGCCCACCCCCTCTCAAAAATGTTAGCCTTTCCAGAATATGCTGTTGCAGAGCTGCTAATTGTTGTATTACCAGAATACTCATACCCATGGAGACAATCTGTTCTTGGACTAACTGTCTAGAAGATAGGGGCCCATCCCCATTAAAGAACATTTTCTTACAAGAAGCTGAAGTTCATGTAGCTCATTGAACTTTAAAAAACGCAAAGAGGAATCATCTACCTCAGATTTTTAGACTTAACTTCAATTTATAAGCCTATGAAATGAAATGGTAGTGAGTAGGTTTGCTTTGGCATTTAAAAGCTGAATATATATTATGAAAAATGTACACTCAGTATAAAATAAGCAATCTGACATCCAGCTAAATCCACTATGCTAACATAGATTTCTAATCTGATGCAAGTGGCCTACTTTTCCTCAGGTTTTGGAAAAGCATTCACTGTACCAAGACAGACAATACCTGCATGCTTACAAAGGTTAAGAGAGTATGGTAGACTCAAATCTTTAACTTAAGAAAAATCAAAGAAGTAGACTCCTTGAACTGACTGCAACCTATATTAGTAGTTTTGAAATTCTGGTACCTACATCCATTAGAGGTTTCCAGATTATTTTTAGAATAAACTATAATTAAAATTTTTAACTTACCATAGTAAAAATATAATTAAGGGAAAAAAAAACCAAGACAAAACAAGAATCTGACATCCACAGATTTATACTAGAAAACTAGAGAACTGTGAAATACTCAAAATAACTGTTCTGAAGAGTTGGAAAGGAAGGAAAAACGTTAGCAAAAATTTAGCATCACAATGCACTCCCAAAGTAGTTCAGCTGTGGAGTCATAAACTTAAAGTTCCAGACTATCCACTAGCCTGTGCTACCTTACCTTCTTTGTGAAAAAGAGAGCTGACTTAGAATACCAATAGTTTTTGATGTGCAAAACTCAACTTCTCAACTATGAAAGCACTGTTTCCATTTTTTTTTTCTTTTTTAAACAGACTTTCACTGGGATACTTGCACGACAGGGATACTTTGCACAAGACAAAACGCACAGTTGCACCAGTTCACCTACCTGTTCATTTCCAAAGACAATGTCTGCAAACGTGTAATTTTCTACAGGATAAAAGAGAAAGCATTGTTTCAGCATCATGAGAAGTCACAACTTCAGCATACATCATGCAAATAGTATTTTCTTCAAAAAGTTACTGCATTCAGGAGAAAACCTACCTTCTGAGTTTTTGCATCTTACTGCTTTAAAGCATAACTTCGCTCTCTCTCTGCTGGCAAGTTTAGTATCTGAAAGAAAAAGGTTGCAAGATTTTTTTCCCCCTCAACATAACCAGAGTCCCTCCTCGTTAGCCAAAAGTCAGTCTTTAAACTTTACAAATAAAAACCACACTGATGATACTCAAGAAACATAACTAACCAAACAGAGCAACAAGGAAGATTAATTTTCTGTGACTGCGTGGTAGTAAAGGCGATGCATCTTTTGCTGACCCCTTCCATCTACTTCTAGAGCTGGAAGTGAGCCATAATACATAAAGGAGATACAGAGAAAGAAGGAAGGAAGATGACAAAAGATTCTGTTTATCTGACTGGTTCAGCCTCAATATTAATACAAGAGGAATACAAGTCTAGACTAATTTTTAAGTATATAAAATGTCAGCATACAAGATAACATTTGTTAGATATGATAACAGCACTTTTTTTTTTTTCCACGTGGGGTAGTTAACCTTCTCAAAAATTAGCAACTTCTATTAACTAAGGCAGGATATAACACTAGCAATTCTGGTCTATTTCTAATAACCGAATAGAGCACTTGTCAAATGTTCTGTTGATTAGTTAAATTTAACACTGATATAAATAACTAGAAGTGAAGGAACACTTAAACATATTTCTTGTGAGGCAAGTTATCAGTCAATAGGCAGATTTCTCTACATCACAGAAAAAATTTACCTGTAAGTTAAACCCATTTCTAAAATTAATAAAGTCTGAAAGTTATGTGTCAATATACATTTCTTAAAACACTAACAAAAGAAAGGCAGGAGTATGTTTGAAAGGGACAAAGTTTTTAGAAATTACTCTGAAAACCAAATTAAATTCCTTGTAAGATCCTTTTAATAGCTCTTGTCAGGCAAAACCTAGACTTGCCATCCTTTTGGTGATAAGAATACACACCTTTGTCTTCAGAGACATTAACAGATTTCTGAAGCTTCCAGTGCTTGCTATTACTTGAAACTTGCACTATATGAAATTCTTTAACACCAGTTTCACTCTAAGGAAGAAACAAAAATTACGTCAAATAAGGCCAATCACAACTGTGATGTTTTATATTGCATAGTAAGTGTTCATTGCAAGGCAACACTGTTAGAATCTTAATTTGACTTAATTATTCACATCATCCATAATACAGTATTAAGGAGAGATAAGAACAGAATTACGACCCACTGTTAACACAGGACAGCCCCAATTCAGAGGAAACAAAGATCCCCTAAAAAAAAAATACCCACAAGCTAACAGTTTAGATACGACAACTATAATGAAACCTAGGCTTTTAACTTCGATGCAGAACACTGTCCACAAGGCCACTTAGTTTCTAAGATTACTTTAGGAATATTGCTAGGTCATAAATCTCAGAATTTTTATTTTTATTTTTTTTTTTACATATATTCACAATGAAAAGTAGTTTTTTGGGGTTGGTTTCCTTTCTTGGAAAAAGAGTGAGGTGGTAGTGGAAAAGTAAGTCTCACACACTTATCTGTTAACTTGCTAAGTACTTTATAAAACATTCCTTCCTCTTCAAACGAGGAGTGGACAATATTCACTTTAGTAGCTAAAGGAAAAAAAAAGTATACACACCTTTAAAAGGAAATGACAAATCAGCTCAGTGATTCCACTACCAGCTAAGTGTCTAGGAATTCTATAAACAGAGGATTCAATTACCTTGCTTTGTGGTTGAAAAAATGGGAGCAGCTTTACCAAAAAAATGGGTAAATTTAAATTAGCATGGTATGAAAAATTGAAATATTTTCATCTGCTTTGCTAATGCAACAGATCACAACAGATATATCTGTATTTGGATTATAGATGAAAAAATGTCCTTTAAAATTTGGTAATAAATGTAAACACTGAAGATTCCTTCAAGCTGGAGCTTAAATTCTGACTTCATATTACCATAATTCTGCCAAATGTTTTCACTGAAAGATTGCAGGGGACACAAGATGTATCATTCAGAACTATCTTGGAAGTTGTGATCATCAAGAACATTCAGGAATTTGGAATAAATCTTCCTAAAAGAAAGAAGACTCTGAACTACTGTACTAGAACTTGCCAGGATAGATAGTTATAGCAGACTCCCACAGAGCTGAGATAGAAGTTAATGTTAGTACTCTTTCCAACCAGTAGCTGGAATGATGAAATATGCAAAATTTACTTAAGTGTTTGCAGGTGGTTGTAAAAAAAAACCCCACACTTATGTCTTGGTTCTACTGGTAACACGTCTGCTAAGCTTTAGAACAGTATTATTACTAAAAATAAGAACTTACAGTATTGATATTTTCTACATCCACAAACACCAACATATTGTCTCCTCTGCCTTCTTCATCCTCAAGTGCATTACTTCTGCAGATGGTAGCTCGAATATGCAGAGACCGGCTAGTACAAATTACTGCAGTGTGTCTTAATACTCTATGACTAGGAAAAAGAGGAAGAAAAAAAAGACAAAAAAGACATTCTGAACAAAAACAAGACTGCTGTGCAGAATCTGTCATTGAGACGTTTAGCTTTTATGGTTGCCATCAGTACTAAGGCCATTAGACAATTTATTCCTCTCAACCAAAGAGTCACTTCTTAGCTTCCTATCAAAACTATATTATTTTTAATAATTTTGCTGGAGGTGCTTTTCAAACATGCAGTCTCTTAGCCAGTCTGAAATACTGGAGAAAAAAGTTCATGTTACCATGACAAAAAAATACATTTGAAATATTTCTGATGTAAGACAACTGTCACAGTGAAAGCAAACAGGCATGTACTGGCACACTGATATCACTACACTATTTAATGCCAACACATGCTTCTGAAAACAGAGTTTTTGAGTAAACAAGTCATAAAAGGCCCACTAGTTAGTCACATCTCCTGCACAAACATTTACTAAAAAGCATTTAGACAGAATACCACTGCATTCAACAAATTCCCCTGAATGGAGAATCGTGGAAGCTTACTTCTAGAACCATCACTACTCTGCATTTTTCCAGATATGCTCAACCTCCAGGCCAGCAAGCCCTTTGCAAAAGTTATCTTCTTGTTTTTCTATTTATAAGTAAACTTCCATTCTTGGACACCATCAAAACACATGAGCTTTTCTCACGTAGAAGCTTTGTGTTACCATAACTTCCACTTGGAAACACTAGAGGCATGTAAAAATACGATATGCATTACATACTAAATATGCCAAAATATCATGCAATACTTGTTTTGGGAGGGGAAAATCAGCGGTTTCCCAAACTCTACTTCACACAGTGTCACAATCTACAAAATAAACTTAACAGTTTTGCAGTTAATTTTCAGCCATGTATACAGATGTCTGTATAGCTTTCAAGTGGCACAAATTAAATCATTTTTTCAAAGTGTAAAAGCTATGCTGAGTCTACAAAGAGTACTGTTAAACAAGATCACATCGCTTAAGTTCCCCTGGAAACTTCAATACAGTAGGGGGAAAAATATAAGCCCCAACCATCTTCTCTCTCTGAAACACCTCACTTTCTGAATACTATGAACTCAGAAGATAAATCACTTCTGTTATTAAAAAAAAAAAAAAAAAAAAAGGAAAAAAATAACTACACTGTAGGGGGACAAATTCCTATAGACTAGCTTAAAGTCAAATGAAAACTTAACTTTGGCATTTCCGAAGCTGCAAAAAAAAAAAAATCTAAACAAAGGGTGCATTTGTCACAACTTTTAGTTTGATTTTAAGAGTACATTGCTGATCCACTCTTGCCTGTCTTCTTACTCTGCTTTGGAAAATTATGGAACAATCTCACAGCACATGAACTTGGCTTCTTTCTCAGAACTAGCTTCAGACACAAGCAGACATTCAGTTCATGTGATTAGAGCTCATCTGAAGTAGCCCTGCTCCACATCATCATCCTGAGTATGTATAGTATAGAGACCAGATGTGCTGGTTTTAGCTGTAATACAGTTAATTTTCTTCACAGTAGCTATTAAGGGGCTAATAATGACAGAAAAAGATAGATAAAGACTTACCACATTTTTGAGTGTCTTTTAATACTTTCATAGTAAAACAAAAAGTTAATTTCATGAACACCTTCTTCATCTGGTCCCCGTAACCACATTGGCAGCTGCACTGAAGCCCCAGGAAGAAGAACAGCATCAGGAAGTGGGACATGTATTACTTCAGGCTGACCTCCTGTGCCAACCCCAAAGTCTACAGAAGAAGCTGAAGATAGCAGTGCTGTACGCACGGAGGTAGGATCTGTTACAACAGTCTTGTAAGCACTACAGTTTTCAGAAGCTGAAGGACTTAGTGGTGTTAGAACAGCAGTATTTCCACCAAAAGTAAAAAATTCTGGATGCTTGGACACAACCTTCAGTGCAGTAAGGGGACACTTGCTTACGTTCACAAATTCTACATATGCTTTCCTGATTTCTCCACAGAGAAGCCCTGTAGGAAAATTTATAAAGAACACCTGTATGGAAAAGAACAGGAGAAAAGAAAAACCTGAATATTGAGCCAAATTACAGATGCACATGAAAACAAGAAGCAACATATTCAAACGACATTGCTCTCTACAGCTTCCTGAGGATGGGAAGTGGAGAGGTGCCAATCTCTTCTCCCTGGGATCCAGTCATTGGACACACGAGATTGGCTCAAAGCTGCATCAGGGGAGGTTCAAACTGGACATCAGGAAACTTTCCTTTACCAAGAGGGTGATCAAACACTGCAACAGGCTTTCTAGAGAGGTGGCCAATGCCCCAAGCCTGTCAGTGTTTAAAGAAGCATTTGGACAATTCCCTTAATAACATGCTTTAGCTTTTAGTCAGCCCTGAAGTGGTCAGGCATTTGAACTAGATGATCATTTTAAGTCACTTCACCTGAAATATTCTATTTTATAGTGTTGTAATTAACCAGTTAGACCATTTTAATAAGCCTAGTAAGGAAAGCCACTGTGTTTTAATTAACTAACTTGAACTAATCTAGATGAATAGCAGGCAAACAGAAAAAAGCTGCTTTGCCTACTCCTCCCCACCTTGAAATATGGCTATAAAAGCTGTTGCCAACTAAAACTCTAAAAGAAATATAACAATTTCAGAAGGATACAAACTTAGAGGCTTCAAGTTTCACTTGAAAAAAAAAAATACAGAAATTTGGCACTGACAGATTAGAAATTAACTGGAAAGATGTAGGCATTAACAAAGTCTAAAACTTCACTGTTAGAATTACATTCATAAGCTCTGGATTCAGCTATTTGCTCAAAACTGCCAGTAGAAAGTAGCCACATACCTCCAATAAAGGCATTTCTTCTGTAATAATGGGATCTAAACGTCGATCAGGTCCGTATTTAATAGATGTTTTTTCTTCTTTTGTGTTATTAAGTCGAGGCCCTTGGATTTCTAAATCTTGTCGTCCTCGTACAGATAACCCATTGGAGACAAACTTTCCTGAAACAATTTTTTAAAAGTTTGATTTTTTTTAATTTTTTTTTTTTAAAGTAATGACTAACTTTTTTCTGAGAGGTGACCCAAAGCTCCCTGCCCAATCTCAAAAATAATTTTTATTTTTCTGTTGTTGGGCACATGCAGTATTCATTGACTAAGCAGCATCACTGACAAAGATCTATTCAAAGCTTACACATAACACATTTCTATTGCGAGTTCAGACAGTCAGTTATCCATCAAGGAACTTACTCTGCCCTTCAATAGTCTCACTACAATTGGGAAGGGGGGGTGGTGCCTGGCACAGAGCATGAAGGTGATGTATTTGTTTCCTAATTCTGCCAAGCTGGGAAAGTCACCCAAAACATTTTATTTCCTTCAAATACAGGCTACCACTCTCCAAATGTTTTTATTCCAAAAGTTTCTAGTTCATAGACAGCTAAACAAGCTCTGTTATCTCTTTTAGACACTTTCAAACGTGTTTTAATCCCCATCTCCTCCAACAACTAAATTTTCCCTGTGAGAGTCTCAGATTAATGACTCAACAAAACAGATCAATTAACATGCAATTAATAACCCATTTATACGTTAATATAAAGGAAAGAGAACCAAAATAAAGTTAAAATGCTAAACCGAAAATTCTATCAGTCAAATTTAAATTTGGGAATTTATGCAAAGAAATTCAGTGCAACTTTTAGACAAAAGCTGAAAACTAACAAAGTGAAAAGACCCAGAAGAAAAATGAATGGCAAAAGAATCAATGAAAGTTGTTATAGATTCAACATGGCATAGGTGGAATATTTAAATTTTTATTTTTTTTTAAATTGTTTCAGAATTTCCACAGATTTAAAAGGAACAACAAGTGTGGGTTTGGCAGAGGTTACTTCGACTCTCAAGGGATTCCTACAAGTGTCAATTCATTCTTTTCCTGTTCCAGCTGTTTCCTTTGTTTCTACACCCTTACCTGAAGGAAGGCCTTATATCATGGTAGTCCAGCACTATAAACCAGAATTTATTTGTACTCCACAGAAGACACGTGTCCCCCTTCCAGAGATATGCAACTTGAGAGAATAACACACTTACCTGTCTGTAATCCAATAGAAGGATCTATCCCATCTAATGTCACAGCACCCTGAGCAGTGCCAAGATTATAAACGACTCCCAGAATATGTAGCTCCCCTGTTTGGTGGGGAAAGAGCTTTAGTCTTGCCTGTGGAGATATGTTAGATTTTTGTTGTTGTTGCTACTAGAAAAAAGTATTATTACATTTAAATGTCCAACTGCTAAAGACACTCACAGGTACATTTACTTTATAGGCACGTCAGTTGTAACTGCACACAATAACTACAGGTTATTTACTTGATTCAAAATTTCATACACACAGAATTTACCAAACCATTCCA
Source organism: Antrostomus carolinensis (assembly GCF_000700745.2). Classification (NCBI taxonomy): domain Eukaryota; kingdom Metazoa; phylum Chordata; class Aves; order Caprimulgiformes; family Caprimulgidae; genus Antrostomus; species Antrostomus carolinensis. The sequence goes on along the minus strand of NW_010309983.1, from coordinate 30,584 downwards.
CAACAGATATGCTTATTACATTAGGAAAGAATCCTAAATTGTAACAAAAATTATGTTTAACAGAGGCAGAATCACAGAATGGTTGCAGTTGGAAAGGACCTCTGGAGGTCATCTTGTCCCATTTGCCTGCTCAAGTAGGGCCACCCAGAGCCAGCCGCCCAGGACCATGTCCAAATGGCTTTTCATAGCTCCAGGGACGGAGACTCCACAATCTCTCTGGGCAGCCTGTTACCAGTGCTCAGTCACCATCCCAGTTAAAAAAAAAAAGAAAAGAAAAAGGGTTCCCTGATGTTCAGATGGAACCTCCCATGTTTCGCTTTGTGCTCACTGCCTCTTGTCCTGTCACATCCTCCCTTCAGATATTTATACACACTGACGAGATTCAGAACATCCAGTACTTCATATATCAGTAATGTCTTCTGTAAGTTCAGCATTAAGTTCAGATCATAGGTCTGAATTCCACACTACAGTTCGAGACTGAAAAGACTGTTTTTAAAAGACAGTACTTACCACTTTTGTCTCCTCACTATTAATTAAAAATTCTGCTATTGCTTCAGTTCCTATCATATCATCATCACATGTTCCCTGAAAAGAAGAAATGGTTTTTCACTTACTATTACACCCAGGCAGGAGTGCCATAAATATTCATAAATATGGCAATAATACTTCCCACATCTTTCCTAAGGTTTACAAGGAGAAAAAAAAAAAAAAAAAGCATAAAAATTTCAAACTGCAGACAGTTAGGACTAGCAGGTGCTGTATGCCCCGTTTCTCAGGCTTTCTAAATCAAAGAAGCAACTAGACAGCTCAGTAAACATTTACTTGAGAGAAATAAGAATTATCACTATAAACTGGAACCATTCCCAAACAATTTCACTGATACTCACAGAAGTACTTATCGTATCATTAAAGTAGCAGTTCAGACCACAACAAAAGGGAAAGCACGCAGTAATCCTTGAGACTTATTTACATGAAAACACATTTCTAACTCTGGAAAACACAGCACCTTTAGAGATCACTATGTTCCAAATGCTTTTGGCCAGGAATCTAAATTATTAAGGAATTTGTTGTAATGTTCAGTATTAGAACATATTAAAACTTTAAAAATATGAATGTGAGAACACTCCTTCAGAGGGAAATTTTGGCAGAATCAGTTGAAGTGTTGAACTACTTACTACTGTTTAGTTTATCAAAAGTGTTCAAAACATTAATTTTTAATACATTAAATTTACCATTTTCTTCTAATTGAGATACCAAGATGTTCCAATGTCATACCAGCACAGTTTTTCAGAACACACCTTTCACTACGTACAGTAGCTCAAGTAAGAAAGAGGTATTCAGTAACATACCTATTGACACTGCAAGTCATTTCTGTTGGTCAATGCTTGTGTGACTCAAAATAGATGTAAGTATACACACAATGAAAAGTTTTAAGTATTTTGCTTGGCATTAAGCATTACAATACTCGTTACAGTACATTTGTTACCTTCGCTGCTTTGTGCCCCATGGATCTAGGAAAGTCTACACAATGCATAACAAAATTCAGTATCTACTCCTTTTTGCTCCCACCCTCCCCGCCCCCTTTAAAAAAAAAAAATTTACACTTAAATCAGTTGCTTTCATACAACAGAATTTTGAAGACTTCAGTTAATATATATTCCATAACTGCAGCTGTTTGGATTGGCTGAAAAAAGATTAAGCTTTCCTTACCAGCTCTTTTGTTTCTCCATCATGCTTTGCATTGAAGTCTTTAGGTTGAAACTTCCACAGCAATGAAAGATCAGTCAAAAGAAGTGGAACTTTCAGCGGGTTTCGGAAGGACACTTCTACAGTTATTGGTTCTATTAAAAAAGTGCAAGAATAAGAACAGGCTATCCTCACCACAATCTGAAGGTTCACCTAAATCAAAGCATTTTTCTGCAGATAACTTGCACAAGAACATCGGTTTAAATCTACAATAACACAGGACATGCACAAATTGATCTAACTCGCTTTATTTCTGAAGCGTATAAATCTTAACTTTACCTTCTATCACAGCAAGTGGAAATCTGGAGTTATCTGAGTAGCGATTTAAACAGAATTGCGCTGGTTGAAAGTTTGAAGGTATTATTCCTTTATTTATCACAGAAACAACCTGCTCCTCAAGTTCCTTCCACTGTTGTGATGATTCCGAGTCATACTCCTGATCCAAACTTATGTGAGTAGCTGCCTGCTTTTCACCTAGTAGGAGTAAGGCAATCTTAGAAGACGAGAACAGTGGCATGCAACGGTTGCAACACAGGGCTCCAATGGCAACTGGCAAAGTATCATTAAAATATTTTAAACTCTCAGTTACTGTCATTTTTATGTTACAATTTATTTAAGTCAGTGAATTTCAAGACATTTTGAAATATACATATGGAAGACAACACTGAGAATCATTTGAGTATATATCTATTTCCAAATTCTGGAATTCCAAGATTTTAGCATGCTACATGGTATACTCAGCTTACAGATTATTTTTAATTTATAACAGACTACAGTCCCACAGTACAGCCCTGGTTTATATCATAATTTCCACTCAGCTTACTTTACCTTCAGGAATCACAGTGTTTCAAACGTTTCATCCAAGAGAAAAGTTAAACATAAAGCTGATTTTTAACACTGGCATTAATAAACCCTTTCATGAAGTTCTTTACAGATTTGCATTGAAGCTTTCCAGTTATGAAAAATAGGGGAATTCAGCACATCCACATATGTGGATTTCATATTTACAGAAGAAGTCTGAAAACATCTAGCAAGTAGATAGTAAGCTTCAGCTTTTATTTTAAAAACTTATTTAAGAAGTTAATTTGTTACATTAATTTTACATAATGATAGTTTTGTGGGGTTTGTTTGGTTTTTGTTTTTTTAATTACACAAACTCTTGTGTATATTTTGGTTCCACAAATAAGGGAGTCTATTTACATAAAATTTTCTAACCTTCTGCTGGTCTTCGATCATGCCCAAAGAAAACACGGGTTGCGGAGCTGTTAATATACGGTAAAGGAAGCTGTGGTAAGGGACCATCGGGTGACAACTGCGTTGCGTTCTGGAGCAAAGGAGGAAAAACAGAGTGTCATGCCATTATGTAAAAACACAATGTCCATGCTGTACCTTACCAATGACTGAATAAGGAAGCCAAGTTATAGGCACTCAACATTTGAACAGGTAGTATTTTTAAGATGGAATGAATAATTTCAATCAACCATTTTGATAGTTTCTTCTGCTTTGACAGTGTGAAGTAGTATTTTCTTCAGTAAGAGTTCAGCATTCATTAAGTCTTTATGGAAAAAGGAGAGTATTTATTCCAGCAATCTAATCATGTTGTGGCTGCGTGGCTGTTACAAGCTTTATTTGATGCAAAGCTTGACTCTAACTCAGAATTTGATAAACTACATTCACTACACCACCACCTTACACAAGACTCACCACAGCTGAGCTGTGGACTCAAACACCAATCTTGAGTAAGGTCTATGATAACTTAGCAAACACTACAGAAATTCTGTTTACAAGCTTTAAAAGACAGTAAGTAACTACACAGCTGCAAGCTGTGTGGCAGTATCGGCACTAAACACCCCATAATGCACATGGTATACTACAATCCAGAATCACTCATGAACTTACAGCCAACTTGATGAGTCACTTGATCTACGAAAACCCCTATTAAAGAATAAAATTCACTACAGCATGGATGGGGAATATTTTATAGTACCAGAGAAGGTGACAGACCTACTTAGTCTTTATTAAATGTTTATTATCAAAAGCATCAAAAATCATAAATTGATCAAAACAAAATAGATCCACGTTCTCTAAAAAAACCATGAAGTATCACAAGCTGCAGTTCAGCCATGACCCTCAAAAGGAAAAGTTCATTTTACTGTAATAAAAACAAAGACTCATATTAATATCCATCAATGGAAGCACACTTAATACACACACAAGATGCAACATGTTTGGTTTTTTGCAGTCTGAAAAAAAAAAAAGAATGAACACATCAACTACATAAAAAACCAACCTTGAAACAAAGTAGGTATGTCAGAAAATAATTTAATGACTTCAAAGAAAATTAATAGCAATAAAATTACTGATTACTCAAGGAATAAAGACAATGAAAAGTCATTTACCTTATAAACATAAAGATATTCTCTTAAAAAAGCTCCTTGCTGAGCTGGAGGTTGTTTACTATCATTGATCAAAATATGCCTGAAGGCAGACACAGCATTATCAAGCTGACGAAGAGTAAAGGACTGGCGACCAATAGTGAAGTTAATATGGTCTTCTGCAAGAGACCAGCCTTTCCCTTTATAAACCTGCATGGCTTGACAGTAGCAACGTAAGGCATGTTTTTTCTGCAAGAAAAACAAACAAGATTATTTCTCAAATAATCCCATTAACCACTCATTGTAATTGTAATATTAGGAAGACTGAACAGTAAATCAGAAAAGTTACTGCAGTTTTTAGCACCACCCTCACTATGCCAAGTGTAATGCCTGCAGAACTATACCTCAGACAGCCGGTCAACATTAAGTGTTGGTTCCTCCAGTACAGAGGCTAGCCTGCAGATTACATTCACGTTTTCAAAGACTAGTGTAACAGGCAGTAAGTTAAAAGAGCAAATAACAGAAGACTACTTCTAAAATAGTGTTCTGCATTGCTTTAGTACTGACTGCTAAAGTCTACAGAGCTCTACTGCCAAGCCTCAGGATGTAAGCTTGGCTTAGCACATTTCACTTCACTTCCATTACTGAACTTTCAGTGTGACGCTTCCAGTCAATCGTTGTTCAGTAAGCACACTTGGGATAAAACCCCTGCCAAGCAAACCAACAAAACACAGTCCTACAGTATAGACAAGACAAAATTACCAGTTGCATCAGCCACTGGGAGATAGATGCCCTGCTCCCAACCAGCTCCAAAGTTCCTTTCCTGTACATACATCAGGACCTAGGCATTCAATCCCAAGTCTAGGTATTGAACATCTGCACAGGCATTCACTGTACAGGCAAGTCGTAGCTTCTGAAAAAAGGGGAACAGCATCCCCCCCCATTTACAGCAGTAATGGAGGGAAAAAATCTAAGATATGTTCAGATTGGTATGGTGATGACAGCAGAGTAGAAGCAGTATATCCTTAACATCAGCAGACATTACTGACGTTAAAATATGGTATTACAATATGCAGCTGAGCAGCCTGGCTGACTTCTCTTCAGTAGCATTTAATATTTTGGTGCCTCTAAGGATATGGGGGGGGGGGGAAAACCCCAACAAAAAAACCCAACCCTATATTTACTGTAACACTGAAAAAGCATTCCTTGGAAACCAGAATCCCTACAAGAATCAGATACAAATTAAAAGAGAGCTGTTACGTGAAGACAAAGACAAAGCTTCACAAAATGCATGCACTTTTCCAGGCAAAGGAGTCAGATATGAAAGAATAAATAAAACCAACTCTGATAAATAGCTCCCTCTCAGTACTGTATCATCATAAAAAAAGACATGGAAACTACCGCATGAAGAAAGCCAAGGTGGGGGGTGGGGGGGAATACTTCTTCACATCTGTGATTTTAAATACAGAGCCAAGAGTACAACAATATTTTCTTTGGTCCTTACCAGGATGATAAGGACAAGACTGGGTGGGGTGGGAGAACACCCTCCCAAGACCATGAGGCTTTGCTTCAGACAGAACTCTCATGCCTGGGGTCTCTTGTATTATTGATTAGAAATAAATTTATATTGCAATCACAGGTTTGCAGCTTATCAGTAAACTGAAATCGACTGTATTCAGGGACCGCTGCACAACTGAACTCCAGTGACTAACCTTAGTGGGAATCAAACACAAGCTATCTATAAGGCGTCTATCCCACAGCTGAGGGAGAAATAAAGCACACAAGTTATGTTCAAACTTTATTTACCACAGTTAGAGCTGCCTACACAGGAACATGAACAGAAGTAAAAACAATCTGATTTGTATTGGTTTAATTGCTACTTAAGTCTAAGCAGCCATAAAGAGATGCTTTACTTTGTCTTGTAGTAACTGTTCATATGCTTGCACCTCCACTAAAAAAACATGTGGTTAAGGCACCAGGAAAATCAGTTGTCTAAATTTTGCTATTATTCTAATAAATTAAGAGTTTAACAAATCCGTAACTCCTGCAACTTGCTCATCTCAAGAGTAAAAATATTCCTTTACCAAAATAAAAAGCCTTTTATTTCACTATGTATAAAATTGAGATCCAGAAATTAAAACGCACACCACTTAAGTTTCAGTGATCTTCAGCATTACTTCAAATACAGAAGTAAAAGACTATGTTGATCAATGCAGAAGTAATTTTCAGAAGATCACACAGGTGAATACTTCTGACTAACACAAAAGTACCAGAAGCTAAGCAATTCTTCCAGACTAATGATACATTTAACATGTTTTTTTATTTTCCACACAGAAAGATAATACTTACCTGGCCTGCTTTACTAAACCTATGGCCAGCCAGTATCATATGAAATGCGAACTTCCTAACCATGGGACTCTTCATGTTTATAAAGCAATGGGCTGCCTGCTCCAACAGAAGTGCACTGCGAAGATCTGAATCCTATTTAAAAGCAAAAAGGAGATTTAGCCTCAAAGTTGAATACAAACATAAAGATAACAGTGGCCTTGTTTTAATACTAACAGGGACAGTGAGCTGCAACAGTGCTGTGAAGTTGAAGATTCTTTTATATACAAATATTATAAGTATATGTGTGCATATAAAAGAAATTAAGAGTGAAAGTAGTTTTCACTTTCTTGTATGTATAGCATTCAATACCAAACACGCTGGTATTTTTTTCCAGCATAGAGATTTATGTATAAACTTGTTTCAGTATGAGTGACAAAATAAATATTTTCTGCTTTTTCAGTTACTCAGGCTACAGTTTCTAACACCGTTACCTCTGAAGCACTCTGCCACCTTTACCCCTCCCTTCCCCTTCAGATACTAAGGCTAAGAACAAAAAGTGAGAGCTTTAACAGAATGAAAGAAAAATAGAGGGAGTAATGGAACTTAGTGAATTTGTATCACAAGAACTAGGATGATTTCTTAATTATGAACAATGTTTTATTATTACTCCCTTCTCATGCTGAGACACAGCTTTATTACCAATTAGAATAGAACCTCTTGATTTTACCACAATTGAACATCATGCTATCAGTGATGTCCAAGTATGTGTCTGGACTACAAATATAGCCTAAGACACCTATAAAGTAACCTATGAAGATTTTCCTTGCAACTACCAAAAGGCATCACAAGCACACTACGTATAATTTTAAGTTGTAAAATGACTGTGCAGAGGCAAAGTATTTAAATTCCTTGCTTAAGTAAGTTACACTGCTCACATAAATTCTGGTAGCAAGCTTAAGTTGAAAGGGTAAGAATGAAGCTACAAAGACACTTAAGAGAAACCTAGAGAACTAAGCAAATTTATTCCATGCTTAATCTGTCCCAGGAAAAGTCTCTGAAGCATCATATTTAGTGCAGCTGGCCATAAAACCAGAACTAACTGCCAGTTAAGACTTTTCTGTCAAGCTACATAGAAGATGCTATACTATTACTGGTATTACATTTGTTTCACTTCTTTTCAAGCAAGACCCTTTCTGGGCTGTTAGAAGTCAATTCCACGCTTAATTTCCACCAATTAAAATTACAGAAGTGTTCAGACTAGCTTTCACTTACATAGTAAGATTCTAATGATTCGTAACAGCTGAACTACAGTAATGCCTTAGTTAAACTATAGAGAACTTCTGATTACATGTGGGATTGTACACATTATGGTTATGGCAAGCCGTGCTGTCCTGGTTTTTAGCTGGGACAGAGCAGGGTTTCTTTTTAGTAGCTGTAATAGTGCTGTGTTTTGGTTTCAACATGGGATTTGTTATGAGAAGAACACTGATAACATACTGTTTTCAATTCTCACAGAAAGTCAAAGGTCTTGGTGTTTTGCTAGTCTACAAGTGCAAGGTCTAGGGGGAGTGAGAAATATTTAAATTAATAAGCTAGACAGTCATTTGCATATACCAATAGGATATTCCATGTCATATAACATCATGTTCAGTGGATTAATGAGTGCCTCTCTCTTGCAGGGGCTCTCTCTCTGGCTCTTGCTCTTCAGGAACTACCGTTTTTGTTTCAGGATTGTCTCTCCTCTAGGATCGTTATCTGAGAACGCGCCAGACTCTGTTGGCAGGTGGTGAGCAACTGCACTGTATATCATTCATTTGTATATTTTATTATCATCATTATTCATTTAATATCATCATTATACATTTAAGTTTTATTTTGCTTCAATTATTAAATTGTTCTTATGCCAACCTACGAGTCTCCTTACCCTCACCCCTTCAACTCCCTCCCCTATTCCCCGTGAGGGTGGGAGTGAGTGAGCAGCTGTTTGGCTACCAGTCAAGTGAAACCACCACATATGCTAATACTATTAACCCATGAGTGCTTAAACTGAAAGTATGCCATAGAAGAGCTAAGCAGATGTCAAAGAAAATTACTTATAAAGCCAAAGATAACAAATGCACATTCAGCATGTTTAAATAAGTCAAGGAAGTAACTTGACTAGAAAGAAAAAGCATAACAGTACTAGTTTCTTCACTTGCGGTGTAAATGGCTTTCTCTATGCTTTATAGAGTCTCATTTGCCACTTTTGGCTAGAAAATACCACAGGACTAATTAGAATGTAATCTAGAAGTTCTTGTGTAAGTAAATAAATGGGGAGGGGGGTGGGGGTAGGTGGGCAAGAGTGGAAAAAGCTGTTATTAGGTGTTTTACCTCACTGGTTAAACGAATCAGAAGAGCAGCTGCCTCTGAATACTTGCTTTGACTTTTTAAGATTTCAGCACTAAGCAGCACACATCGTTCAGCCAGAACCATGTTCCTAAAGCAAAAACATATGTGTATTAATATTTATCAGAATAAACCATGGAAAACTTTTCACCTCAAATCTGACAATTTTCTCAATATCATATCAGATTGATGTTCTGTTGTTTATCCTTCTTGAAGTAAAATACATGAAAGTTCAGCCCCTGCAAAATAGCCACATACAGACTGACACATTAAGCGTCTTATCATACTGTAACAGCAACTTTTTGAAAGTTAAAGCTAGACAGCATTTTTGACAACAGTATTGTATTTATAAAAATATCAACTAAAGTGATCCAACCAACTAAGTGATCTGATAAACAAGAAGTCCAACAGCCAGAAGCAAATTGTGCTGGGTTAACCTTGGTGTGTATCAAGTGCCCACCTAGTGCTCTTTCACACCCCCTTCTCAGCAAGACAGGGGGAGAAAATTAGATTTAAAAGCTCATGTGCTGAGACAAGGACAGGCAGATCACTCACGAATTATAGTCACAGGCAAAAAAGATTTGGTTTGGGGATGATTAAATTAATTTACTGCCAATTAATAACAGAATAGGATGGTGATAAATAAAACCAAAACTAAAACACCTTGCCATGACTCCTCCTTCTTCCCATGCTCAGTCTCATTCTCAAATCTTCTACCTCCTCCTCCCTCAAAGTGCAACAGGGAAAATGAGTTATGGT
>NW_010309983.1:0-20959 GCF_000700745.2 Antrostomus carolinensis | reverse complement strand
TCTTTTCCCTGCTCAGCACGGGGTTCCTCCCACAGATAAAGTTCTTGAAGAACTGCTCCAGTATGGTTCTTACTATGGAGTACAGTTATTCAAGAGCAGACTGTTCCAGTGTGGGTTCCTCACGGGTCCCAGCTTCTGCCAGGAACCTGCTCTGGCATTGGCTCTCCACAGGCTGCAGCTTCCTCCAGGGCTGTGCCTCCTGCTCTGGCCCTGGGTCTGCCATATGCTGCAGTGTGGATCCCTGCTCCACTGTGGTCCTCCATGGACTGCACAGGGACAACCTGCTTTACCATGGCCTCCTCCGCAGGCTGCAGGGAAGCACCTCCTCCCCTTCCTTCCACATTGACCTTGGTGTCTGTAGGGCTGTTTCTGTCATTTTCTCACCCCTCTCACAGTTGTTGTGAAGTGACTTTTAGTCTTTCTTAAGTGTGGTATCACACAGGTGCCACCAGCACCAGGCTCAGCTTTGGGAAGCAGCAGGTCCATTTTGGAGGTGGGTGAGAACTGGCTCTATTCAACATGGGAGCAGCTCCAGCTGTCTTCTCACAGAAGTCATCTTTGCAGTCACTCCACTACCAAAATCTTACCAGGTAAATCCAATACACAAGTTTAATAAGCACTCTGCTCAAAGAACAGCATAGATCACCTTCCATGTTATACCAGATAAACCAAAATACCTTACTCTTTGTAGAGTTACAATCATTCTGTGAACTTTTATTCAGCCAGCACTATAACTGTGCAGGTGAAGAAAGTTAAGTCACCAGGTCTTTTAACTGTCATTAGATCAGTACAAAAGTAAACAACATACTTGCAGATATCTCGGTAGGTCTGAATTGCTGTTTCCATATAATGAGCAGGGTACGGCCTAGGAGCTCCAGGCTGAAGAAAAGCTGATACTGCTGCCATTTCCTACAAGAGAAATTCAGTATTGTCACTGTAGTTTTTTCAACAAATTGTAAACCTCAAAATGGTGAGGAACATATTTCAACAGCTACTAGTTCAAGATCTTCATCAGTTACTGGCATATAAAAGTATATCCAACACACTGAAACTAATAAAAGGTTTAATAGAATAGTCTATTTATGGCTCTGTTTGTAATTAACCAGACAGCAGCAAGAGAAGTGTTTTCAGCTGATGGTACCCACAACACTATGCAGAAGCATTGATTCAGTACTGCTTTACAAATTCAAGAGATAATTTCCTATTGCAGGAACAGTCTTTCCCATAAAGTAGTGTTACTGTCTATTTTAAGATGAGGACTGTTTTCTGAGCTTTGCTCAAGTGGTTAAGCTGCATTCTCAGCTTCCACAGAAGCTCTAGTAAACAGGTACTCTAAAATTTTACTTCTTTCCTTATGGGGTGAAGATAGGATAGGAAAGTTTTTCTGCAGTAAGCAAAGGTTGCAAAACTTCATAATTACGACTTCTACAAACCATTCATTAAGAAATTATGATAACTTCAGATTATCCAAATTCAGAGCAACTATCTGTACGGCACAAATACACATTTATGTAAAGGTTTTACATGAAGATGGGACAGTCTACAAGAATGCTTCCATGCCTCTACAAAGTAAAGTTTTAAATTTAATCAAGTTAACCAGACTAAAGTCTACAAAACATAGGTTATAAAAATTGTTAAAACAAGCTTCTTAAAATTTCCAGTAAGATAAATGGGAACACTAGGGAAAAATTTTAGTCATGTATCTTAACTCTCAAAACCAATTAATGAATGAGTATATGTTTACAGTGAAGGTCAGCAGTAACATACTCAAACTATATCCCTCAAGAGTCTTAATAAAAAAAATTGTACAATACCATATTTATAGTAACATACTCTTAACTTCCTGGCAAATAAGTATTTTGCCAAAGTCTAAAAGAGGGACTACACAATTATTTCACACCTGTTTTTGAGTTATCAGATTACAAGTTTAAAGATCCATTTTGCTGGAGGTTGCATTCTAGGTATTCTCCTTTCAATATTTCACATTTTAAGAATTACTCTTCAATTTTTATTCACACCTTTATTCCCTCCATAAAACAGCAGTCAGTAGATTTGAGAATACTTTATGATTTGCTAAGAGATACGCAACAAATTTGTCAAGACCCTTATAAATCTGGAGGTGGAGGGAAGAGACTGCATTTTGTTACCTTCAGACAAATATCAGAGATTATTAGGAAAAGTTCACAGAATGTTTATGTTATGTGAAGTACCAACCAGTGCTCCAGCTGCATAAAGCATTGCCTGATCATTTAAGAAGTCTTTCTTTGCTGTATGGTAACAGCTATATGCAAGTTCATAGTGTTGCACCAAAAAGCACAAGTCTGCCATTTTCCGGATTTGAAGCTCTGGTGCTTCTGGTGGATACCTATAAATACAAATATTTCAATTCAAAGTCATAATTTTAATAAATAGAGCAAGACATGCTCTATAAAGTCTTCCCTTCTTGTCTTAATTTCTATGCATGAAGTAGGAACAAAAACTGCATTGCTTCTGCCTTACCCAAAATACAGTTAAGAAAAGTGAGGCTGCTTCCTTTCTGCCACATGTAACTTGGTTTCACATCCTACTTTCCAATTAACAAGATTCACTGTTCCACTAACATTCAAAGCAAGCATTCCTCTTCGCCAAGAAATACTGAAAAAAGTATGCAGCTATCATGGAAACTGCTCAGTAAGATTAACTGTTAGAGCTAAACAGAGCTGTATGAGAAGGAAAAAAAATAAGACTTTGTTCACCTAGCTGTAGTTGTAATTTCTCCCCATTTCTCTTGAAAGAAAAAACCCACTAAAAAACTACACCTTATGCCAAAACATTGGGCAAGTTCCTGTCCTCTGCAAGCTTCAGTCTAACTTTTGGTTGGCCATATATACATGAGTCACTTCAGTGATGATCAAATACTTTGTCACAGACAACTGTCAGTCAAACTTTGTAGGAACCAAACCATGCTTACAAGTTCAACACAGATGGTTGAAATTAACGTTTTGTTTATGAATTCAAAGACAACACAACATACAAATTTAAAGCTGTAAGTATCAGAGACATTAACTTTAGCTAGGTAATGTCCAATAACTATTTAGACTTCTGTCGTTGAGATAAGACAGTTGAAGAGAGCGCTTTTCCTTAATGCATAGCCTCATTCATAGAGGGGAAACTACAAAGTGTACCAAATTAATATTTGGGCAAAATTTAAAACCTGGTTTTAATGTAAAATACAGGTGCAAAAAGTATTAAATCCCCCTTAATTTAGCCCTCAAACATACTTGCAAAAGCAATATACTTAATACTCAACTGTAATAAATTATACAGTTACATAAACAAAAATACCTATACATGGAGTTTTGTTTAAATAAGAAAAGAAAAAGCTTGTACTAATTAAAAAAATCCCTGATGGCAGAACAGAGCTTCTTTTTATTCCTATTAGTCTTAAAAACATACATTCTTTGTAACTCAGAAAGCTTCACTGCAAATACAGCAGGAAGCTAGTTCCGTAACCAGTTTCTTTCATCCCCTTTTAAAGTTCTGCTACTCCTTCATTGTTCACATTTATGCATAATACTTTTCATGATTTCTCCAATTAAAATCTTTTACAACACTGCTGATTTAGTTCATTTTGTAGAAAACTGTAAAATAAACACAGGCTTTCTGCCCCCACCCCTACACACACACGAAGAAAAGGGTACATTTTCAGTTTAGATGTAAAGGTAAGGACTGAAATTACTTACAGCAAACCCGAAGTATTCTTCAGTTCATTTATACTTTTCTCTGGAACCTTGCTGCCACTAAACCATTTTTTAGTAGCGGAAAACAGTGATCGACTCAAGCCTTTCCTGGATATTAACTGCAAACAGACACTAAATTAGAGCACTGCATTGCAAGAGATATACTAACATAAGTTAAACTAACACAAAAACCCAAGCTTCATTAAGGCTTCCTAAATTCTGCTTTTTCCATAAAATACAAATGAATGAAAACAATAAAATAAGCAAGAGCACACTGCTTTAGAGTGAATTACTGACACCGAGACAGAAGTTGCAATTCATATATTTATTCTACTCCAGACAGATGAGGTTCAGTACTGCTGTTGTAAACTGCAGATATCTCAATCCTAACAACTGAAACATTCGATGTATCTGTTTTAAATCTAACAGAATATCTAATTTCTGGTATTAGTCCAAGCTAAAATCTAGACTAAGTACATACTTCAAGAGAAAACATTATCCCCGTCACCACCACTGCAAACATCAGTTTTGAGTGTCAAGGATACTAGTCATACCTACAAGCAAGTTTACACAACTTTATTCTTTCAGATAATTTTGACTAACAAGGAAACTTCCCCAGGGAATTACCATTCCCAAGATCTAAGACAAACAATGTCTCTTTTTAAAGATAATTTTAAAAATCAGAACATCATGCTTTTCTCATCACTACTAGGGATGTATTACCACATTCCTAATGGTAAGGCTGTTTGCTAGACTTTATGTATGCACTTTTTTTAATGTTTCTTCATAAAACTTTAAAAGCATAAACATGGTCAGCCTATACAAACTCCCAAAAGTCAATTCAGGGAGAGAGTGTTCCTTACAGCATATGATACTTTGTATCAAAACCCCTCACCTCTCATATTTAAAACTATAACCTGAATGGACAATTCAATCAAAATATTATAGAGTTCAGATAGCACTTATATTTGGGTCCAGGTCTAATGCTGACTAGAGTAATCTGATTGTACTAATGTAAGTCAATCTCTCCAGCTGTTTAAGACCATATAAAAGCAAAACACTTATAAAAGCAAGAACCTTCCTGTAATGGAAGTAACTTTAATGCATGTCCTTGACTTAACATAGGCATGGTATTAACTACCATACTAATCCTAGCTTGAGAGAAGAATATTCAGTTGCAAGAGCTGCTGAGATCGAAACAGAATTGCATGATTTAGGGTGTCCATGCATTGCTACCCCTATCAAGAAGCAGCAATTGAAGTATCCAGCTTTTTTGCAGATAATTATTGATGAAAATACATTTCCTAACTTTAGTTGCACATTCCAATGTTGAAACACAAAAAGTACATTTTGTTCTCCGTGCCAGAATTGTTCAGAAACATAAAATACTACAATTTTAGGAGCATGGACCAATGTCCCTGACAACAGTTCAGACAGGCTTTCACAAAGAAGCCACCTTGCACTGAAGCTCTGTTGGTACAAATTGTTTTTTGTAGAAAACAAATTGAACAAAAACTTCAGCTATTTCTCTTAAATTTATTTAGTTTTCAATAAGTTCATTGAATCATTAGATGCAGAAGGAAGTAATAATTTCCAAACAGATTTTTGGATAACTGGATTTATACCCCAACTGTTTTTTCTTATTACAGCACAAAGTGTTTTTAAAAGTAAACTGACCTGATCATTAAGTTGCCGAATTGTCTTCTCTATATGTGGCAAAAGTCCCCTAAATGTGAATTCCTGTATGAACTGTCTAATTCGATCGTGATCTGTGAGTGTTAAACAAGCACCATGAGGCGTTCCAGAATTTGATTTCTTTGGGTCTTGCAATGATGCAGTAGCCTTCGTGTAATCAGTGCTATCCAAACTGCCACTGGGATGATCCAGTTGAAGGGGATGAGTCTTAAAGTTATTTGACAGGACATCTATTGAAAGATTGAAACAAAAACCCTAGTAAATATAAAGTTACTTGAACATTTTGGGTTTTAAATGTCATTTTTATTAACCTACTTTGAAGTTTTCGTTACTCAGAACTCTGATAAGCAAAGCTATTCACCAATTATTCTGCATTACAGATCAATGCTGAGCAGACAGCAGAGCTCTACCCGAGTAATATTTCACTCCTGAAATTCTTCAGAAAGCTCAGGGAATCTCAGTAACTACAACATGGCTAAGTAAGCACATTTTTGGTTGTCAACTACAGTTCAAAGAAACCCCAATCAACAATACTGAAAGAAAACTATGAAAACATTAAAATCAAAGTCAAATATTAATTAAAAATTAGAAATGCAGCAATTACTACAATGGCTCCATTAAATCCATTTACTCTCTTATGTTTCTGTTTTAAGGTTAAAAAATACCACTCATTTTCCATGCCCTTCCAAGCAATTATGATGCAAAACAACTTTCTCTAAAGTGCTCTTAGTTAAGTGAGGAGGGCTGCTGACCATTACTGCATCTAGTTATCCAAACTAGACCAACACAGTGTTTCATTCTAAGACTTAAAATAGTTCTATTTATTATTTCTGTTCTATACAAGAAAATTAGCTTGCTTTATCTGGCCCTAGCTAGCATTGAGCGAAGCCATAAGAGCAAATCCTTAATGAATTTTACTCATGAAATGTAAAGTTCAAACAACAGCTTGCAGACTGCAGCTGGGCTGCAAGGCCCTAGAAAGCGTCTTTTTCAGGCAACTGCAGGCTCTCCTACATACGCTGGGTCTCCCCATGCCTTTCAAGTCCACAGGATCTGGACTGAGTCAGGCCAGATGGTGTGAGGTAACTTCACTTCTTCCCTATTTGATCATACTTCTCATCTGAATGCTACACAGCTGCCTTAAAAAAAGCAAACCTAAAACCAAAAAGACCACACATTAATTTGCACTCAATTTCATCTACTGTCCTTTGCCATCCATGAGCTCAATTCTGCAGCAAGTTCTTCCAGTCAGCTTACTTTGTAAGTCACTACTCTGTCATTTCCAGATTTAAAACCAAAAACTATGTCCAAAAAAGAAGACTGCAACTTCCAAGCAACATCAGAGCACACTAAACTGAACTTTTATTATGATGAAAATTAACCATTTAATTCCATGTTACTTTTTATTAACTTTATTAACTTTAATTAATTTATTAATTAATTATGTCAGAGTTTGCAGACAATATGCTTAATATTACAAAAGATGAGCCAAATACATCAGTAGCCATCTACCAATTACCACCAATCCAGCAGATCAGCACCACAGCTTTTTTCTTTGTGGACAACAGGTTACATTATCTTTGAGCATTTAGAAAATTATTACTTTGAATTCCCTAACAAATCACTCAAGTGATTACTGTCCAAGACAAGAGACAGCTGTACAAATGCTATCACATCAATGTTTTGATAGAAGTTAGAAAAATACCTTTAATTTCACTGTCTAAACCATCTGATATCAAGTGATCAGTATTCTTGTTTGAAATAACAGTATAAGGATAATCTTCATAGCAATCCTGCCAGAAAAGAAAAAAAAAAAACCAGAATTTTAAGAATAGCAGAGCATATACACAAAAGTCAGTCAACAGTACTTGTTAACTTTAATAACACTTAACTGAATTAAGAAAGTATGTTTGTTCATATATATTAATTTCTTAAGTCGTTTGTGAGGTTTTTAAGAACCTGTGCTGCTGTAAACATTGAAGTTATATTCACCAACAAACAAAGCAAGTATCTTCTGACTTGCTCAAATAACCTCACTGTCAACTACAGTAAGCAACTCCAGCTCTTACACAGCAATGCCTACAGCAGTGAAAATATGCTCCCTAAAGCAATTCATGAACAATCTCATTTTAAAAAGTCATCTATATTGGACAGTTGACATGGGACGGAAAAAAGAAAGATATCGAATTAGTTTATGGTGGAACATTACTTACTGGTCCTCTTGGCTCACAGAATACAAGATGTTTTGACTTTCTAGTGCCAGTTAAATTTGGTAAAGAACTATGATTCAACAAACAAACCTTTTAATCAGATGCAGTTAAAACTGCAGGTCAGTGAAAAACAAACTCAAGAAGAAATATTTTGCGTCCTGAAGCCAAAAACACAGACATTTATAGCAGGTTGAACTCAAGACTGAGCTAACACATGTTATCATTTGCCATCTTAGCAGATGACAGACCAGACTGGACTGCAAGAAGTTCCCAGAAAAACCACACATATCCTCACAAAACAACACACCCACACTGTTTAGTGAAGTACAGAAGACTTGGAAAAAAGTCAAATTTTAAGAGTGAAGAAAACTAATCAAAATTAAGGTAGAAAGTTACTATGAAAAGGACACTTCTGAGGTTACTTGCTCTTGTCAGTGCATAAAGCACAAGTCTATTATTCCAGTGATCCTGTCAGTTTATTTCAGACAGTCTAGTATTTCAGTGCTCCTTACTGTCAATTTAAGTAGCACAGAGGACACTTTTGAGAGAGGACACATGCTACCACAAAAAGTCATAGCTACATTATAAGTATCTTGACTGCCTATTAGCCCATTCCATAGAAACACAAAGATAATACTAAGGTAAAATTTAACACAACTAAAATGAGCTTTCAGATGCACCTTATAAATTGTTTCTAAAATACTACAATACCTGGCTCTGGATAGTGTTTTTCTGAAGGTACTGACTCCAAGGATCTGGTATCTGTTCATCTGCTCCTCTATTAGACACCCGAGAATTTATTTTCAGCAAATAGCAACCCTGAGTTCCATACCTCTGCTTCATCTCTTCATAAATGGAGTCAGCTCTGGAAAAAAAAGAAAAATAACAAAAAAACCCAACAACACAACATTTACCCTGTCTTGATATCAGACCAATTCTATTCTAAGCATGTATTGCAAAAAGCTATTTTAGACTATTATTCATAGGGTTTAAAAGGAAAATTCTCCTATTTTTAAAGCAGTCCTTTATGCAAGAGTGAAACTGAGAACCTTTAAGAATTAGTTCAGCGAGCTAGCAAAGAAAGCATCTACCTCAAGAAGCTGGGACTGATTCTTTTCATTTTATACAAACACAAGAAGTAGATCTAAAAATAATACTTAAGGAAACGTGCCTCGATAATAGTCAGCATACTAGTTAACGGATCCTTTTGTATGTCTAATCTCAACAGAATTTATAACTGCAAACTTTTCAGTCAAAGAGTTCATCTGTAAGTTCACTGAAGGCAGAAGACCCACCTTTGTTCTTCTCCTGTGCTTACATCATGCAGTAACACATAGTATTTGAGCGTGTTTGGTATAAACCACTTGGGGTATGAATATTCACTACTATGCTGAATTCGATGTTGTTCTTGAGACAGCTTCAGAAACTGCTCCACAGGCTCTGGTTCACTAGAAGAAACTACAAGCATACCTAAATCCACGTTAAGGACATTTACCAGAAGAACCCAGGAAGAACCACTGATCACATAGTAAGTAGGAAGTGTATAAAACAAAATAGATGAGTACAATGTTTAAGCCTGTAAAACACAGTACCACAAAAGTATGTGCAATTAGAACTTGGCCTTAGTCTTGACAAAAAAAAAAAAAAACAGTATTTAAACGGTCAGTTAACTAACCTCATCACATGAGATGAAACAGGAGTTTGCTCCAGTTCTGACACTGAATCCAAATTTAAGCCAATACATAACAGCTAATAGTTCATTTAAGATTTTATATACAGACCAACTGCTCACACATGAAACTTATAACTGAAATTTACCCCTAATGTAATTTAGTTTTCAACTAAATTGCAACACCTTCTAAGTAAAATGCAAAAGTGTTCAGATTTTTACCTCAATGCAATTACTTCATTAATAAGGATCATCCTACCCTCCTACATCTATTCATCAAGTCATTTATTCAGAGAAGCCAGGAAGCAAGTTGTACTTTAAAAGTTACTAAAATTTAGAAGTGAAGGGCCAGAATCAATATTTTGCCAAGTTAAATCTGCACAAATGGTTCTCTAACGGTTACTAACACACCTGTTCCACTATACTGAAGTGATAAAGTACAGTAAAGTTAGGAACAGAGTAGATGTTATGAAACCTGCAGCATTACAACTATTGTAAATCTTAATACCAGCTGCATTATGAAACAGTGCATAATTTTATTTTCCCTGTAGACAGGTAAATCAAGCTTTTCAGTTTAAAAAAAAAAAAAAAAAAGTTAAAGCACTTGGGCATCTTTCCAGGCTTCTGTTTGTCCAAAATAGCTCGAAGTTCACCAATTTTCCAAAACACTCTCCCCAACCTTCTCCTTCCATCTGCTAGAAAAAGTTATAAAAAGCAGCAGGTGCATCCCAAACACACAAACCTCTGTTGTACATAAGGGACAGTCAATAGATAGCTAAAGAGCTACAGCAGAAGGTGTTTTAGGACGAGGAAATTTAGTTTACAGGTATTAGCTTAGAATTCAGTTTGACACATTAAAAAAGTGGAGAAACCACCGAGAAAACCGTCCCTCTTACAAAATTAGTCTGTATCGTTAAACATATTGAAAAAAAGGTATGTTTCAAATCATACTGGCAAAAAGAATGATTGCAAAGTTTTAGAGTTTGTAACAGCTGTAACAGCTTTCACTACAGAGGTCTGTAACACTCAAAGGATACATGCAACATAGTGGTTTAAGAATTCATGATCTGATGTAGGCATGGACTGAAGAAAGCACTCTCTGTAAGACTCAAACCAAGGAGTAGTAGCTGGAATACACAATAAGATAGGACAAATTAGAATATTCCATGAAACTGCTGTTTACTTATTTATGAAAGGGAAATATGAAAGACTACACCTAAAAGTGAAGCTTGCAAACTTTTACAAGGTTTGCATGGCAGGGGAAAGAAGGGAGAACAGTCTAAAGAAATCATCTAAAAATACACACAAGTGGGAGAAACAGTAACATTTTGAATCAAATACTGTGAAACTAAAGAGTATTTTAGGCACCAGTTTTCTCAATATTGTAGGCTCACACATATTTGGTCTTTTTTAGAGTAACTACTCCATACCACCCCTTTAAACACACACTTGGGAAAGAAAAATAAAATCAGAATTTTTCTAACAGTCAGCCATTTGCCTCGGCTAGGGATGCAAGAATCAACCAAAAAGCAAAATTAATTTTTGAGTACGTAGGAGAACTAAGGATTACCAGAACCTTATCCTGACAGTTTACCTACAGCTTTTTGCAAGTGGTGCAACTTGGCTTGGCAGCAGTCCCCTTCCTCTGCCCTCCTAAAATAAATAGTTCAGCCGTCAGCTGGCAAAGCAGAAATCCAAAAAAGCTAAAAGCTCAGAGGCGAGTTGTGCCATTAATGCCTTATAATGTTAACTTGCCACGTTCAACTGCTCTTTTACAAAAGGGATTTCATTTTTCTAAGACTAATGAATCAAGGGAAAGCAAGTATGTCTAGGCCATCCAAAGAACATGTGAACTTAATCTTATTTCTTTCCACTCCGACTATCAGTCTAGCAATGAAGTATCAGTTCTTCTTTCAAGCCTGTTTTATGTCATCTCAATACTGCAACTCCTTCCCCTGAGAGGAAAAGAGACCTCAGAGCAGAATCAGACCACTTCCAATAACCTGACTTCACACTGAAGTTAGCTGGAATCCAGTATAAACCCACCTGTAAACTAAAAAAATAGCAACTAGTACAGAAAAAAAAAAAAATGCATTAATAAGAAATCCTGAAGTATTTATTTTCTTTATATGGCCTCAAGAAAGCACATTCCTTGACTTAACTCATATAAAAATTCCTAATGCTTTGTAAACCTTTCCCACACCCCTCAAGAAAAAACAAACAAAAAACCCAACAAAAAAAAACACCTTGATTTCTTAGCTGACTTAAAAATTAAACTAGATTTCCTCGTGTTGGAATTATGTTCTAGTGCATTAACATTTTGCTTAACCTTACACTGTCAGGCCATCTAATAGGTTCATCCACACAAGAGTCAAATATAGCTATACTTCACAACTGAACTCAGTCTAACAGTCAGGGCATCTTCGGAAAAAAACAACAACAAAAAAAACCCCAAACAATAGGAGGCAAACTTCTAGCTCTTGATTATAGCCTTTCTAGCAATGGCTCTCTGAGCACCCATCTAGGGTATAAAAAGCTCTTGGCCTTACTAAGTCCTACATGTAAATACGACAACTATTTAAATCAAGCAAAACAGTTTGTTATTAAAAACAAACCATGAGAAAGTGACTCATATGCATATTTTTCACAAGTATAATAAAGCCTTGTAGTAACTCAGGTTCAAACCAAACAATGTTAAACTACTTAAGGTAGAAATTTCAACTGCATTTTAATTTCAAGTTGTTTTCAGTTTTCCACTTCTGTTTTACCACTGAACCACGGCAAAAAAGTTTTTTAAAAAAATCTGACACAGCTGCAAACAGGGAAGTACTACTTTGTTTTGTGGGGTGAGTTCCTACCCTCCTACCCCCATTCAGCTTACTAAGAACCTGGGAAATAGCTACAAAGGCAACTCGACACAACCACAACATACATTAACAGTATCCACTCAAGAGCACTGACAGGACTGTAATAATTTATAGCAGACACTTAATAAATATGTAACATATTCAAAACAAAAACAGTATTTGAAAAAAATTTCACAGATGTAACATTTCATAACACATTATAGTAGTGCATAGCCACACTGTGTCATTTAGGTACACAGACCTGTATGTTTTGCATTTTTCCAGTAATATGTTTCCAGTGCACTAAACAAGCAGAACTGAAGTTTAGGCAAACTTGTTAATGCGTTCAGAAACTGTTAAGAAAAAAATTAGTAAGCAATATTTGTACATAACAGCTTCAGAATGAGAAGCCTACGTCATGAGGTTTTGTACTTTTCGGCTACCTGACTGACCAAGATGCATTTCACAGATAGAGGTACCCTGGCACATTCAGAAAGGAGGGCATTTAGCAGCATCTGAACAGACACTATTGAAAGGATAGCTATTACTAACTGAAGGCTTAAACTCTGTTAATATCTAAAACTGAAAACCATCAAAATCTGGGTCTTACAGACCATTACACAGAGCTTCACTGTAAGTTGAGAGGTCAATAACCAATGCATTTTGGTAGCAGTAAGTAGAGTCATACCCCAGGAAGAATATCATTATAGCAGAGGCATACATGCTCAGTTCTTTAGTTGCAATTTGAAAAGCGCTACTAACCCCTGAGAAGGAAGTTCTAGAGAGCAGCAGAAAGTATTTACATTTGAAATACAGAACAGTGACAGTATACAGTTCCATAGGATCAAACAGGACAGTGCTTTTTTACAGCATCAGGTAATTTGCCACCACCACTCTGCACTTATTGACTCTATGGAAAGACCAAATGATCTAGATTAACAGGAGTAGAAATGTGACTAAAAGAAAAATTAAACAGCCATCACCAACAATTTTTCATTTGAGGGGAAAAAATGGAGGAACACACATCTACGCCAAGAAAAGTGCTAAACAGTTGCAGCAGATGGTAAGGAAAGGTGGATGGGGCACATGGAAAAGGAATAAAGGGCAATTTGGCAAATCGGCACCAACCACAAAAAATACCTGAATAGAACGTGGATGTGTTCAGTTCCATCAGTGTTTCTTTCCAATTACTGTACCAAGGAACACTAGCTTTAACTGAGCGATCTGATAGAAAAAACACGATGTTATTATACTAAAAAGGGTCAGGTGCAAACACACTATTGGCTTTTACTCTCTGGTAGCATGAAGGAGAAAAACTATACCATGCAGGCCCGTCAGAGACTAAAGACATTTGATTTCAGCTAACCTCTATCATGAACATTTCAGGCTCCTCCACATTTCAGTGTACTTCAACAGAATTCAGTATTAATTTCTAGTTCAGCTCAAATAATAGGCTTGGATAAAAACAGACATCTATAAAGTAGTAAAGAATTAAGAGTTTATTATTTTTTATTTTTCTAAGTTGGAAGATACTATAAATATAGGACTAACTTCTGAGATTTCTCAACCTGTAGTACTACAGTTAAAGTAACTGAAGGTATCAGCTGCTGGAAGTGGTTGCCCCAACACTGTCCCTTATCTCCACCATATTCCTGCATCGCTGCATGCCAGCATTAGCATCACGCAGCCCTAAACAAACATAGCCAGGGAAGTGATCCAGCTGAAAACTTCCTTGGGAGAAAAAAAAAAAAATTAAGTGTTTAGTGGGATTACTTTTCCTCACTCTCCACATGCACCAGTACATGACAGAAGCAGGCATGGCTGAACATAAACACTCCTTCAACAATCAACCACGTCTCTCAGAACAAGATTATGGAACTACGAGACTATTAAACAGCAAGTTTAGCAAAGATGAATTACAAGCAACTAAAGCCATTCCCACAGCAGTTCCAAAACTTTTCTAAAAAAGAGCAGGATCATAATCCCAGTACCAGAAACACTCACACATGAACTTCATGTTTGCGTCTTCCTCAAAATATACTGAACTTGATCATCATTAAAGATTAAGAAAATATTTTTTAATATTGCTATCCTAGAAAACTAATTCACCAAAAGAAAAAGAGCAAATTAAAGAACAGATTAGAGTATTTCACATTTCCATGACAAAAGATTCTGTTTTGTTGCCAGGAATGAATGCCTACATAGGTTTTAAATAAAATGCTCCAACAAAATTGAAAAAAAAAAAAAAAAAAGTTTCTTAGTAAATACTCATAGCTTTCTAAGTAGAAAGGGAATTCTACCTGACAAGCTAAGGACTTCCTCACATCCTTCTACAATGCCATGGGATCCAATTTTCATCATCAAGAACACTGTGTCAGTGTTCTGTGCTAAAGACCTAAAAAAGGGCATCACAAAACTACAGAGCTGTTACAAGATTTTGTCCTTCTGTATAATGTCAAACAGATTAAACATCTCTCCCCCTGCTCTCAAATAAGCATATAGCCAGTCTGAATAGAAATAAGAACTTTATCATTGAGAGACAAAAGATAGTCAAGTTTGATAATTTGTACATCTGAGGCTCCAGCAGCAAATAAGGAAAACAAGAAGAGCTATTTGCGTCTACAACTACAAAGCATGGCTTGATGTAGTCACTCGTTCTTCCCTTCCAATACCTCACTTCTAAACTGAGGTCATTAAAAACATTATGGAAAAGTCTCTTCACTTAAACCATCCTGCTTTCTTAGGGCCTTCCAAACTCTAGAATTAAAGCAGACTTTCCCTCCAAAAAGATTTCACCAATTT
The DNA here is from genome assembly GCF_000700745.2 of Antrostomus carolinensis. Lineage (NCBI taxonomy): Eukaryota > Metazoa > Chordata > Aves > Caprimulgiformes > Caprimulgidae > Antrostomus > Antrostomus carolinensis. The sequence goes on along the minus strand of NW_010309983.1, from coordinate 6,018 downwards.
CACAGATAAACAGGGGCATGGAAACTGAAAAAAAGGGTGCAAGTTTCCAATAGCTCTCAAAAATTAAAATTTCCAGGCTTGTGTCTTTACTATCAATATTTCACATGAAGCTGAGGATGTGCTTGTAAATTACGTGTCAAAGATGTAGAATTATGCAATTTTTTTGTCAACATAAAAAAAATCAACACACTATGACAACATCAGTTACTAACCCTCATGAGTGTTCATTAGTCTTTTGCTATAGCAGAGCCAAATTCCTCACTGGATGTTGAACTTTAAGTATAATAAATGACTTATGTTTAAATAGGGCAATGCATACATGCTTTGAGTTAAGTATGTACTCTAAGGCTTTAATGGATTAGGGTCTTAATTGGGAGGAGTTTAATCTTCTCAGCTCTCAAGATCAGGTCTCATTTAGTATTATTCACAATGCCTTATCCCTTGGAGATCTGAAAAAAAACCATTTTTAGAATATGCTAGCCACTCTGTCAGCGAAACATGAAGCACTGAGTTTCATGGCAAAAAACCAAGATGAGGAAACACACTTTTCCTCTAAACCTTTTTATGACAACTTTATGAACTCTATGCATTAAGCAGTGAGTAAAAAGACAATCAAAAGAAGCCAGGAGGACTAACTTCAACATAGAGTCGTACATTAGTACCAACATTGTAAATAAGTTCTTGTATTTATTCAGCCAAGTGTAACAAGTTACTGTATCAGTTTTGTAACAAGAAAACATCTCTAATTTAATGAGCATAACCAATTTAATTAATTTTAATGAATTTAATTAATTTACATAACCAAAGCATAAGTACTTTCTACATTAAAATAATATAATGATTTAACACAAGTTCAGATTAATTACAACATTAGGAAACATTAAATTGAGAATTATTAATTAGGTTCAGCCACTCTTTCAGCATTATATAAAACCAAAATTATTTGATAAATCTGAAAGAGTAAAAATAATGACTCAAAAGTGATCAACTCTCAGAGTAACTTTAATAAATGCCACAAACTTGAAATTAAGGTTAGAAACCTTGCAGTAAATTCCAGTTTAAGGTACAGAAACATACAGTATCAATACATACCACTAATGTTGAGATCATAATCTCCAGCTGTGATCACATTAGCTACTAGTCCTTCAGCAGGCTGACTGACAGACACAACGTCATTCAAAAGTTTTCGAATGGCACCAGGCTGAGGTGGGTAAGTAATAATGTTGTTGACAGCTATCTTCAAATTTTTAATTACGTGAAGCTGATTATTAGGATCTCTCATGTGAACTAAAAAAGAAAGATAAAATAGGTTTCATTGACAAGTATAATAGAGAGTTAATACAGTTACCATAAATTAGTATTTCTCCAAAAGATTTTTCTTTCTTCCCTAAACCTCTCCATCATCAATTTTAGATCACAGATCATAACACAAGAGTTTCAAAAATGGAGTGGGGGGAAGGGAAGAATGAGAAATTACTTAATGTTCAACATTAGGCTCATCTAGGCAGACTGATGAAAACCTAGCATAGGATCTTAACTTATAAGAACATCCACTCGAGTAAAGAAGTAGTTGAGTATACCTACCTAGGACACCTGGTGCTACCACATGGCCTACAGTGCAGCCCTCAACCCCTCTGCATTTTATTTTCACAGACCCCTGTAAAGCACATAAAGGGCAGCATAACACTGTTGTTCTCATCTTGCAACTCACCACAAAATTCGCACCATGAAGATCTGAAACTGAGTCTTTGGTCCCGTCCAGCCTGGAGATCACTCCACATCTTTTCCACAAGTCTTTTCAGAAGTAACAACTACACAGCTCAAACCACATCACACTAGATATGCTCACAGTCCATCTTAGCAGATTTCTACTGCAGTTCAAGTTTGGACTGGTGTAATTTTACCCTTCTCAGTCACACATTCACTCCCTACCTTTAGCCAGCACTGAAGCTCATGGGAAAACAGCATGAAGCAGTTTAGAGAACTGATTCTGCCCAAAACAAACTAAAAAAATAAGTATTTTTTTCAGCTATAATTTTCAAATTGAACTGGTTCATCATCAAGGGCAATTGTGCTGGCTAAACTTAATTGATCCAGTTTGGCTTTTCTATCAGAAAGCTGAAGAGTGGGAATTTTTTTTTTTTTCCACCTTATCATACAGGTAAATTATCAACCTCACTGACACATAATTACTGAAAAGATCAAATGTAAAGGAAGCAGAATGGACAAACAACTAAGAAATCAGTCTGCATTTACCAGTGCAGTATAACACTAAAAGTCATCCTTGGTGTCCCTCCTGAAATATAATAGCCACACTAATGAAGAACAAACATATTTCCATACAGGACACAGACGACACTTCTGGCATATGTGCCATGCTGAGCATTGACATAATGGACATACTTGGAACCCCAAAAAGCTCTTGCCTGAATCCCTAATAAAAACTTTCTAGTGTTACACACTTCAAGTGTTCACAAAATCATTTCAGAAAGTATTTTGACAAAATTAAGAGTAGTGACGTACACTAGAACAAGACCTTTTCATCAGAAGTGGAGAATATTCAGATGTTGACCAAAATACTCACGAACAAGGAATTCTTAACATCAAACTAAACGCATCAAATAAACACAGTTGTCCCATTATACTTCCTTACTTCCAGCACATATTTAAGGCTTATAGAATCAGGTAGTTATCAGATGCTCCCTCTTCTTTTTTTTTTAAGACACACTTTGGTTTAAGAGTAACCAAGGCTATCTTAAAGTGACACTTGTCAGTTGAAGTGTACACTGCAATTCTCTCTCCCACCAACTCAGTATTAGTTCAGATAGTATTTTTAAAGATTCTTAAAAAACCACAATGTTATTTTAAAGAAAACTCACCTATACAATATGCTTATTTATTAAATCAGGCATCAGTTGTTACCAACAAACACAATAGTTAAGAAATTGACTGTCACTTTGAGAATAAATGTGAAGGTACGAAATCCACAATACACTGTTGGTTTCCTTTATCAAAGAATGGAAGTTTAAGAAGAGTTTTGTTTTCCTCTAAAGTAAAGACTTACTGGGACAATAAAGTTGTTCTAACTATTTCTCCTTCATTAACAAAAAGTGACTTATTTGTGAAGGTCAAGAAGCTAAGAATTACAGTATGGAACACTTTGAACTTGTGCTCAGGATTTCCTACCATTACAATTTGCTATACTGCAAGGGTATTTTTGGCTACATCAACATTAGTGAGCTGCTGATACGGTGAAGTTGATGAGTAGATTAATGCTGCTTAGTGCAGAGCTCCTCCCCCCCCACTACATCTACATTATGAAATTAGATATAATCTGGTGGTCTTGGCCTCAGTAACCAAGAAGCCCGTGGTTTCACACTACCTGAAGAATGAAGCAGTAGTCTGGGCCTCCACACATCTGTTAACGTGCGAAGGACAATAGATATATGCACAGTAGAAAGCTCAGCTTAGTTTGTGTATCAAAACTCTTCTGCACATAAAACAAGCAATTCATTTCTAACCACACTGCTTTGCTAACTGAGAATGCTGATGAACATGCAGCCTCCAGCAGGCTCATGTACTATGCAAATCCCAAACCTCAGAGAAAAATCTGTATTGTAATGGGACTCTAAAAATGCAGTACCAAACCGGTGACTGAGCTCTTCAACTTATAGAAGAGTTCAGGAAGTAACACATGTACTTGGAAGTTTTGCGTAAGTACAAGGGACAGCTTATTTCTAAAGAGTTGAAATACTAAGCAACCCAATCTCATACTACAAATTCAGTGAAGTAGCCACTAAGTAAAAAGTGGACGGCATTTCATGCTCCCTTAAGAAAAACTGTGCTTAAAAGTGAAGACATCAAAACAATCATAAGCAGTGAAACACAGTTGTGGAGGCATCTGCACATACACATATTCTGCTGTACCATGATCAGACCATTAATCGTTGCCTCTCTTCCTCTTAACTGGACATGAAAAGCACCAGGTAAAAATATTACTGTTAAGTCTGGTCAAATCTATTAAGGTAAAGCAATTTAAGAACTTATCCTGTGTTCCAGGTCTTATGTACAGGACAAAATTAACAGTGTCACTATGCAACTGTGTTTGTGCAGACTGCAACAAGCATGTTTCCCTGTCACAGGGCTTCACAAGCTCTGGAGCTGGAGGAATTGCTCACCATTATACAAACTCATGAGAAATTTTACTGAACTACTCTTCTGCCTGAAGAAAATGTCTAGTGCAGCTTTCTCTACCCTCACACATGCTGGCTTTCACCTCAAGAAGTTACAGCGTAATGTTTTTTCCATGAAGATAGAAGAGGAAGTCACACTTGGAGTGAAGATCTGCAGTCAAGCTTGTGGCCTGTTGAATCAGAATACAGAGAGAGCAGTGCAGCAACAAAACTCACTGTAACAAGCTTCAGCTTCTCAGTTCTCTGACCTTTGGGTCAGGTTTTGAACAGGATGGTTCAGACTGACAAAGTTAGACAGCATACACAGAACAGCAAGGATGCCTATTCTCAAAGATTCATCACAATGGCCACAGCTGCAAAATTCAGAAATTAAAACTGTATCATGGGGGTTTAGATGCAGTTAATTAAGGTGTCCATTATTGCATGACAGGGCTTGCAGAGAACAATTACAGAAACATCAAAAATTACTTCAAAATTACGAAAAATCAAACAGCAAAGCCTTCCTTCACACATTTTAAGAAGAATGAGGAAACTAAGTCAGTACCAGTCTCTCAAATAATAATCTCAAAGTCTTACATTATAACAAGGGAGGCAGTCTAATCTGTGGCCATAACTAACTCCTTTATTAAAAGGGGGTGAAGACTAGTTTGGTTTATAAGCATCGACATAGTACCGAGATCTGCATTTACACGAGGAGCTCTGAGGATGATTCAGGTTTGCAAGTTCCCCAACTGTTACAATAGTTGGAACAAAAAGAGTTACAACTGAGCGACAACAGAACTGAGTATTCTTCAGAGTGAATGCTTCACTTTGAATAGTCTGCCTGGATTTGTTTGCTAGATGCATTTTGAAAGCCTTTCACCAAAGAACTTAAGAGATATTTAAACAACTTCAGAACTCCAAGGATGTGAGCTTCTGCATTTATTATTTTTATCTCTGCTGCATTCCCACATAGCTCATGACTGTTACTAAACAAAGGGAAAAACATTTATGAACAAGTTACGGTTATAAGTTATCAAGACCTGCCACAGAACTAAGGCAGATTTTAACACATACTAGCTTTTAAGTTGGTATCATTTTTTAAAGAGCAATGCAAAAATCTAACTCAAGTGACAGGATAAGCTTAATTTTCTTGCACTGTTCCCTCAACACGTGACATGATGAGACTGAAGTCTGAGCTAAGTGTCCCTCAGAAACAGAACATGACAAATGTCACTGCATTGCTATTCCAATGAGCAGTTCTGCAGTTCTATTCCGACTGCTGTCCCGAACACTATTCTGATAAGCAGTAGCTTGAAAGGCACAGTTTAGTTAAATTAAAAAAAAAATAAAATCCAAAGAGTAACTTAAAGCATTACAGCAAAAGAATTCTGTTTTCCTTAAGTGGTCAATTTCCAGTTTTGCTGCTCCTTTACATGGTCATTTCACCTATGCCACATAACCAGCTCAATTCCCCCCTTCTCTTTGCACAGGTCTTACTGACAGGAACATCATCAAAAATATATATACAATGAAGCTACAGGTGAGAGGAAGCAAAGACTTGCAGCTGAAACTACAATTAATGTTTCTGAAAGACTGACCATACTTTCAACGACTGAGTACTTTATTAACAGCAAGAGTCAGATACAAACATTAGCCAGATAACAGTAAAGTTGGGGGGTTTTTTAATTAAAAAAAACCAAACAAACAACATTTGTGAGCGCTAGATTTACAGACACCTTTCTCTTCAGCCACGTGCTCTGTGAGGTCTGCAGGAGAAGCCCAACTTCCCCGGTTCCACAGAGAAGAACAGATCGCATAAAATTAACCAGACATACCAGCCACC
>NW_010309982.1:36469-44347 GCF_000700745.2 Antrostomus carolinensis | reverse complement strand
CTTTGGTGAAGCCCCTGACAGCTCTGTGCTACTTTAGAAAAACCAGCCAGACAATCATCCGCAGCATCTCCATCCAAAGTGAGTCATCCTGTGGGTCTGAAAGGCCGCTGCCCTCCTCACGGCGATGTTCTGTGTGTGTGCTGGTGCCAGGGGAGCAGAGATCCTGTTTGTCAGCTATGTCAAGAAGCTCCGAAGTTCCTCTCCGACACTCCTGCAGTGATACTTTCTTGTCCAAAGATCCAGTGGTGCTTCCGAGTTCTGTGGGAACATGTTGTTTCATTCTCTTCTTGAGCTAAAACACAAGTTTTCTATTTGAACAATAATCTGGTGGGGAGAGAAAAAAGCCTGCCAGACACTAACAGCCCCCTGCTCATCACTGTAACTTGGTGCCAAAAGCGTGGGCTGCAATGAACTTACTGGTGAGACTGCTTGAGGTCTCAGGACACATGTCTCGGTGCCCTCATGGGACAGTGACAAAGCTGGCTCTTACCGATGTGCTTGGGGAGCTGATACTTGCTGTAGGTGTGCAAAGGGTCAGGAGAGAGGAACTTAATTTGTATGCTCTGTAGTTCCAAAGAAAAACAAACCCCACAGTCCTAAAACCACGTATTGAAAGAAAAGAGAAAACTTTTTTTGGTCAAACACTGATTTAAGGAAACTTAATTTAAAAGTGCGGTTTGAGTGAGATCATGCTAATTTATAAAAATACTGGTAACTCGGATATACCTGTTTAAGGCTTAAGTGATCCAAATGCTTTTATTTTAGAAATTCTTGTTAGCCAGGAGGCTACAGTAGCTAACAGACCTTGACCCTTACCTTTTCCATAAGTGTGTTTGTTCTGTAGTTTGCCTGAGAAATGCTGAGGTCTGGGCTTACTGCAGTAGTGTGTGTGGTTTTTTGTTTTAAATGGTAAGTTTTGAGTGAGGGCTTACTGTCCACTTAACAACACTAAAAGCAAAGTTTCACCTTATTTTTTGTCCCAGTTATTTCCACTGATTCCTGTTTGTTTTATTCCTTTTAAAAAAAAAAAAATATATATATATATTTAAACTAAAGGCTGAACATGTTCCTGTTTTATCTTCCTTCTTTCCTCATCTGGCCTATTGCTTTATCTCTGACTCTTACTCCCCTTTTAATTCTTTACTGATGCCCTAGTGACCTTGTGTTTTCCAGTTTCCAGAGGTTGCTTAAGTTTAATGCTACAAATACAGTGATCTTGGAAATGACAGGAATTGCATGTAATTATCAAAACCTCGACTGTAACAGTCATGGATATGGAGTTCTGCTCTTGTGTCTGTTATAGAGAAATATTTTTTTTGTGATCTCAGGTTATTTAAGCTTACTACACTGTTCTTCATTGCTTCCATCTGAAAAGGCTGGTTGATGCCTGCTATAAATCTAAGTTAAAAATCTCTTTAAGAGACATGATAAAAATGACAGTTACTGCAAGTTTCTTCTGTGTATTTCTCAGTAACATGACTTCACCAAAAGATGTAGGCAGACTGTTCCTGAATGCCTCCAGCATGAGAGAGTGCTTAATCTAAAAGTAAGGGTAGTGCTGGAGGTTGGTAGGTGGAAAAGCAGTATCACACCCATGTTTTGTTTTGTTTTCCCTTTTCACAAGCTTATCGTACTGCCTGAATTGTAGAGGACCCATGACTTTGGTAGCTGAGCCTCAGGTTTTCTGATCGTCTCTGAAGCAGGATCCTCAACTCTTGGACCAATGGGCTGGTGTCTGTCTTTAGACTATGAACAGATGAGTTTTAAAATAATAATAAAAAAATTCTCTTTAATGTAATTCTATGCACCAACTCCAGGTTAAGATTGCAACTGACAAAACTGTTGATACTTGAGTCCAGTGTCCCAAAGTAGTGGTTCCTACTGTTTTTACTTCTGCTATCCTTTTTCTGTTTTGTCTCTTTCTTCCTCATTCTTTCTTCCAGCACTCAGAGAAGCTGCTTTACAGCTAGCAAAGGCTACTTCTCTGTTAAGAGATTTGTTTCTTATCAATATGTAACCAATCTTTTAATCAAATATGGAAGAGTCCAAGCTCTGGACTCTTCCATATTGCTTTTTCCTTCTGGCAATGCTTGTCAGACCTCTTTCCCCAAAATAAATGCTTCTTTATTAATTGGCTGATATTTATTTTCTTTTCAGCGGACTCATTGGTTGCAGCTGGGCCATGGTGTTTGCTGCTGGAGGCTTCGAGGTGAAACTTTATGATATTGGACAACAACAGCTAACAAGTGCTCTGGAAAACATTCGGTAGGTCATCTGACTTGACATTACTGGGATTGTAATGAAACTGTGGAATTTCTGTAATTATGAATGCACGGCCACATCTTGCTGTTTAAGGGAACACAGATATTAAGCTTGGAAGAAGGCTTTAACTTAGAAGTACAGGTCTTGTTAAGATCAGCAGAACTGTGCTCCCAAATCTCTCAATGACACTTTTGAAGAACACTTTAATTCTTAAGTAATGATTTAAGAGCTTAAGTTTAGACCCAAATTATTGAAACAATGTTTACCATCATTAGGTTATCTATAGGCTAAGCTTAAAATACATGAATATAAGAATTTTTGCATAGAAAGACAACAAAGACTTTCAAAATGGAAGTAGGTTAATATGGATTGCTGAGGAGCCCTGCTACAATTATTAGTAATTTATAACTAGATTTTTTTTTTAATTTTTAAACTAAATTTTTTTTTTTTTAGTACAAGAAGAACAGGTTGCTTGTTCCACTACAGATGCAGCTACTAATCAGTTATAGTGAAGGCTGGGAAGCATCTTTAGAAGGAGCAAATTTGAGAGCATGAACAATTGCACTGGTTTAGACCAAGAATCCTCCAGCCCTTTAATCTGTTGCCCTCTGGCACTATGGCTAAAACCACACGCTTTTGGTACACAACACAGCTACAAGTTCAAGTCTTGCCTCCTGTAAGCTCCCTTCCCCCAACCTTCAGTGCCTAGAAGTTACTTGTGTATTCAGCAACTCTAACTAGATTTCTTTAAAGTATTTCTCTAACCTTCCCTTGAACCTGTGTAAATCCTTTTGTGGCCTCCTTGCCAAAGAACTTTGTTCTGCAGGTTTACTACTTGCTGCGTGAAGAGCTGTTCCCTTTTGTTTGTTTTCAACCTGGCTCCTCCGTTGCTTTGTTTGTCTCCTAGTTCTTATGTTAGAAGGGACAGTGGCTGGTTGGTTCTATTCACCCTGTTCTTGCTGGACCTGAAATACAGCTTTTTATATGCCTTTAAGAGAGAGGGTGCATTTATAGAGTGGTTCTGTAAAGAGTCTTATGTTGCTCTATCAGCATTTATTTCTAAAGTTCAGGTTGCTTCATGATCAGCATCAACCTAAATGTGTCACCCCTCCCTTCATGGTGCCTTGAAGTGAAATGTGTCAGCTGGTACGGGGGAGTAAGTTGCAACTAGAAATGGGTTGTGGCACATTGCATCCTCATTGCTTTCTGTAACAAGGCTTACAGCAAGGAAGAGTGACTTTGGAAGCCCCTTGTAGGTCAGTTCAGTTGTTGGAGTTTGGAAGTTAAACGGCATGTGATGTCTAGCAAGATTTGCTAAAAAGGCTTGATAATGGAAGAGGGGGAAAATCTGTCTCCTACAATTTATTTTTTATTTCCTCAAACTTCTCTTTCCAGGTAGGTGTTAGTCAGACCTAACATCTCTGCTGCTATAGCTAGATGACAGACACTTTTCAGAATTGCTGTCATATCAGTAGCCATGATGAGGTTCTGAATTATTGTGGGAGGGAGTTTTGCAGTTTACATTAGTAAAGACAACAGTCATGCCTATTTTTTTCTCTTTCTATTAAGAAAATGAGGATGTTAGCCTTTCAAAGTTTTTGGCTTGGAAAAGTGAGGCATGGAATGTCGTGTGTAACAGAGTGCTATTTGGGTGTGTCTGTAATTGTATGTGCTGCCTTATAGGAGTTCAAGGCAGGTTTTGCCCCTTATGTAAGGTGTTCTTAACATATCTTATCATTAACTTGTGTATCTGGGCTGTTGTAACATCCTAGTTAAAAAGCCTAGTTTCAAGGCAGTGTAGCTTTTGTGGTGAGAACACAAGCTATGCAGTTTCTTCAAGTAGTATTTTAATGGGTGTATCTGTCAGAATATGGTCAAACTTGAACTACTTTGCCCTGATTTCATAGCACACAACCTGCAGTAAATCCCCTTGAGTTACTGATATGATACCTGTGTAGGAGCTGGAGATTGAGTAGGAGAGAGCAGCAGGGGAATGCCTGTGGAAGCTGTCTGATGAAGCCAGCTGGTGGCTGCTTCTCTGGACTTGCTGGGATTTGCTTTCCTTTGTCTCTCTAAATCACTAATACTTTTAAGGAAGTTTTTAAGCTTGGGGATTTTGTGAATTCTTTTGGTTTAGTTTTGGAAGGTACTTACTCTGTTCTAGTCTGCAATCAACAAACTTTTAGTCTATGGAGCTATTCTGCATATTAAGGAGAAACTGGAGTGTACAGAGGACTGTAGTTGCTCTTTTCTAAACAAAGGAAAAGTGGGATTTGAGTAGTAAACAACAGTCACTTCTAAAAGGAGTAGAAAGGATACTTAAGTATTAACTGTTGTGTGATTGACTTTTAGTACAGTAACTTGTAACTCATTGTTCTGGATTCATATAAGCTGTGTTTCAAAAGGGCATCTCGGATTCATTAACCTAATGAATTCAACTCTCGCACAACAGTAGGTAGTCAGCAGGCATGTGTGGTCCTGCAAGAGGACTGCAATGAGTCTGGGGTGGACCTACAGTGACCACAAGATCCTGCTTGTATCTCTATGGAAAATATGAAATGTACTCTGTAAACATATTCAAAACACTTGGTTATGGGTAAAAAAAGTAAGATTAAAGTGTGGAATTTGAATCCACTGAAACAAGTGGAAATACATATCAGGTTGTTGTAAGATCAGTAAACAAGATACAGAAAGAAAAGGAGAGTGTGTTTACGAAGGCCTAACATGGAATCATAGAATGGTTAGGATTGGAAGGGACCTTAAAGATCATCTAGTTCCAACCCGCTTGTCATCAGCAGGGACATCTTCCACTAGATGGATTTACTACCTACCTACCTGTTGCCAGATATGTGTCAGTCAGTGCCCTGACACACAAAGTGACCACACATTGGATGGAACTGGATGTACCAGTGGCATCATTAACCAGTGTCTGGTCAAATGGAACAACCTTTTTTTCCTGTTGAAGAGGCAAACTAATGAACAGCCACATTTGACCTGCTGAATGCACGCTGTAGTAACCTGCCTTGGAAAATCTACCTGTTCCTATCCAGTATGCTTTCTTCTGAGTCAGTGTGATTCTGTTTTGAATGCAAGATTGTTAAACTTCAAAATAATAATTAGAAAAACAAGTGGTACCCTATTCATGAAAGTAATCCTAAAACATACAATGCAGAAATGCCTTAGTGCATGCTCCCCCAGAAAACCTTTGTGGTTCTATGAATATGTAACCTGTTTTCAAAGTTACTGTGCAACTGTTCTAAACAGAATGATGCTGCTGATAAATATTGATTAAATACAGCGGAAATGCTGTGTTTTTTCCCACTATGTAACCATCTCCTGTTTTATATAGAACAGTTTTTGCACATATAATGAAAGACTATTGCAAGGGGAAAAAGTTTAGGTAACTCTGAAGAGGACACTAAAACTTGGATATTTGCACATATGTTCTGTGATTTCTTTCTAGAAGAAGACGCTGGTTAAATACAGTACTTACGTGAAAAACTGTCTTCTTCACAGGAAGAGGTAACTGGTTTTAATATATAAAAAACAAACAGTTGCATGGATAAAGGCTATAGCTAACTTCAGGAACAAAAAGTTGTAGAGGATCTCAGGAATTAGTCTGCTGAAATATAAAGGCAAGATTATTTTTAAAACTGCATTACTATATTCAACTGTACTAAACAATAAATATATACTAAAAGCTCTTCTCTATCTTCCAATCCTTCCTTTCTTTTCTTAGCCCAAGAAAAAATTCCTGGGACAGGTTGAAGTTGAGTTTGTGGAGTGGTAGTTGTATCTAGGGATATGGGCACATAAAATTGCTATTGCTACTTACATTACTTAGATACAAGTGAAATGCAGTACTAGTATCAAAACATGGAAATGCTTGATTGGAAGGGAAGCAACTTTGACCCTCTCTTTATTAAATAATAGAGATGAGACCCCCCTCTTTTAAATTTACATAAATATAATTAATTAAAGCAAAAAATATATATATTAATGAGTTCTCTTCTTCCAAAATGGACTTCTGCAGAAGAAGAAGGTGGGTTAAGTGTTAGCATCACTTGCAAGGTCCTCCTGGAAAGACTTATAGAGTAGGAGTTGAAATCAGGAGCATTCCAGGCAGCGTATTTGATCAGGAGTGTTACTGTAGATCGGGTGCCTTATACTGAAGCAAATACGGGCTCAGTTCCCAGACTGGCGTTGACATGGGCAGTCAAGTGCAACAGTAAAGCCCTATAGGCAGATAAAAGTGTGGACTCTGAAAAGAAGCAGTAATTTCTTATGGGTGTGAATTCTCCATTCATCAAAGACCTCACAGGTATCGAGTCAAACTGCTCAAGCTGTGCACGTGATGCAATTGCAGAGTGAAGTCCTGTGGTGTGTGCTGTGGCCATGGTTGCAGTGACCTCAGTCTGTGGTCATCCTCGGTGATAATCACCCCGAAGTCTGGGCTACCTTGAATAAAAAGTCATCCAGTAGAGGTCAGTGGTGCACTGCTGTGTGTGCAAAGCCCTCTGCTCTGGACGATAGTGTGTGGTAAGCATCAGGGGAAGCTCCCTTCCTTTCCCCAAACTGTTGTGGCGATCTGATACCCCAAGGGAATATAAAGAGGGTTTAGCATTTGAAAGACTTAAAATTCATGTGTGGGACAAACCAACCAAAATTTCAGTAAATATATTGGTGTATGGGCCAAAAGAAGAAAATTTCCTGGGAATGAAGGCCAAAATTTAAGTAATCTGCATATTCCCTATTCCATGCTTTAAATAACCATACTAATTTAAATAAATGGCTACGATGAACATTGGTGATGCTAACAAGAAGATTTTTGTTTAGAAGGAAGAGAAATCAGTCCCATCTTAAGTTCCAAAGGGTGATGATGGTGATTTTGCAGGTTAATTAAGAAATCGTGTTCTCAGTGCACCATATAATGGCTTATCAGAGAAGCAGAAATGATAGGATGGTCATTGCTGGCAGAGAAGCAAAGGTATGGAACAGGAAACAGGCACTGCAAACTTCTGTAAAAACTTGTAGAAGAAAAATAAAAGTCAGATCTCTTAGTCTGTCACTCGAACCTTTTTGAATCCCTAAGTCACCAGTCGTGTTGGAGGGGCATGGACTAGACAGATAGACCGCTCAGTGGATAAGGAATTGGCTGGATGGTCGCACTTAAAGCGTTGCAGTCAACAGCTTGATGTGCAGGTGGAGGCTGGTGACGAGTAGCGTCCCTCAGGGGTTGGTGTTGGGACCGGTGCTGTTTAACATCTTTGTCGGCGACATGGGTTGAGTGCACCCTCAGCATGTTTGCCAACAACACCAAGCTGTGTGGCTTGGTTGACATGCTGGAGGGACGGGATGCCATCCAGAGGAACCTTGACAGGCTTGAGAGGTGGGCCTGTGCAAACCTCATGAAGTTCATCAAGGCCAAGTACAAGGTCCTGCATCTGGATTGGAGCAGCCCCAAGCACAATTACAGGCTGGGTGGAGAATGGATTGAGAGAAGCCCTGAGAAGGACTTGGGGTACTGGTGGAGGGGAAGTTCAACATGAGCTGGCAATTTGTGCGCTCAGCCCAGAAGGCCAATAACCGTATCCTGGGCTGCATCAGGAGAATTGT
>NW_010309982.1:18890-35869 GCF_000700745.2 Antrostomus carolinensis | reverse complement strand
CCACCTGGAGTACTGTGTCCAGTTCTGGGGTCCCCGACGTAAGAAGAACATGGACCTACTGGAGTGAGTCCAGAGGGGAGGCCACAAGGATGATGCGAGGGGTGGAGCACCTCTCCTATGAGGACAGGTTGAGAGAGTTGGGGCTGTTCAGCCTGGAGAAGAGAAGGCTCCAGGGAGATCTTATAGCAGCCTTCCAGTACCTGAAGGGGGCCCTAGGGGAAGGATGAGGAGGGACTTTTTACAAGGGCAGATGGTGATAGGACATGGGGTAATGGCCATAAACTGGAAGAGAGTAGGTTTAGATTAGATATTAGGAAGAAGTTTTTCACTGTGAGGGTGGTCAGACACTGGAACAGGTTGCCCAGAGAAGCTGTGGATGCCCCCTCCCTGGAAGTGTTTAAGGCCAGGCTGGATGAGGCTTTGAGCAACCTGATCTAGTGGAAGGTGTCCCTGCTGATGGCAGGGGGTGTTGGAACTGGATGATCTTTGAGGTCCCTTCCAACCCAAACCATTCTATGATTCTATGGAATGGAGTTTTAGAGGACAGGGAGGATGAGACTAGTGTTGTATTGCACAGAAAGTAAGAACTTCATCCTCTTCAAAGAAAGACGTAATTCTATTGTGGTCTCTTCAAACTTACATTTAGGTTTGTTTTTTAAAAGCAACATAACAGTCTATGAGCAAGAGGAGGTTGCTGGATTTAGGTGCACCCGGGAAATGAACGTCCAATGAATGTATAGTTAACACCTTTTGAATTAGAGGAAAGAGCTTCATGTTGTGCCATGTGAGGTTTAGATTGGATATTAGGAAAAATTTCTTCACCAAAAAGCTTTTCAAGCATTGGAACAGGCTGCCCAGGGAAGTGTTTGAGTCACCTTCCCTGGAGGTATTTAAAAGACGTGTAGATGTGGTGCTTACGGACATGGTTTAGTGGTGGACTTAGGTTTACAGTTGGACTTAGTGATCTTATTGGTCTTTTCCAACCTAAATGCTTCTGTGATTGATTCCTTGCCATCTCACCACACAAGGTGTGAAGGTGTCAGAAGTTTGGATACTCTAGTTTAGGTGCACCTGTTTCTTTACAGATGAAGCACTCACACCTTGAGTCTGCTGAAAACCTTAAGTCTTGGATGTAACTCCTGCCTAGCAAGCTGTGATGTACCCTGGCAGCTTGGAAAATGGAGCTGAATCTTCCTGTTTCCTATTTCTTACCATACAGATTGCTCAAAGGCAGAAGTCTGTGTGTTCCAGCCATCCATTAGCTGTATTGTTAAGAAACCAAATGGGGAACTCATCCAGACACTTGGATTTCCTGCTTATTTCTGTGATGTTCCCTGGAGAGCTGTGTATTTGAACACTTTTTTTTTCCCACCTCTTTTTTTTTCTTTTTTCTTTCTTAAAGTGCTTTTAAACAAAACTTAACCAGAAAATAATTTATGACTAGTTTAGTTTTGGGCAGAAAAGGTCTGGGGTTTTGAGGTTAAATCCATATTTGAGAAAATAGGCAGAAAGTTGTCAATGAAACTGTTTCATCGGTTTTGGACTGCATAAACTGGTAGGAACACTAATTTTGGTGCCAAGTCTAAGGGACTGCAGGGAAGCAAACAGGACAGACCTGAGCAGTGTCTAAAAAGCGTGTGACTCTTGGCTTCATTTTCTCCCTAAGAATGAGCTGAACCTTTTCAAAGTTCTTGTCCAATATAAACAGAATGCAGTGCCTTGCTGTTTACCCAGACGTGCTCTGCCTAAGAGTCAAAAATCATTGCCCATGATCAGCTCTGACAAAAATAAAGAGGAAGTGTTAGAACTTACAGTACAGAAATGATTATCTGGAGTTAATTGTTGAAGCAGTTCATTGAAGAGGAGAAAGTTAATGTTTGTAGGAGTAAGTGCTGTGTGTATACATGCATGTGGATTTTTGTTGTTGGTTTTGTTCTTCCCAGTTTGAAAGATGGGTGCATATTCTGGTTTAGAAAGTGCACAGTCACCTTTACCAGCTTCAAACACAGCCTCTGTTGACATCTTATCGGAAATCTATTGATTTAATGTACAAAGTCCACAGTGATCTGAAGGTTTCTTCTCACTGTTGTGCTAAACCAGGAGCAGAACTGCTCTATGCATTTTTTGGGCTACTGCAAAGTGGCTACTAAGTGCTCCTTACCTTGATTTATAGTGGAGTTACTCCAGGATAAGGTATTGCTGCTCTGGGTTGGTGTCAGAAAGATATATTAGGAAGCCGTTTTGTTTGCTAGGAAACAAATGTTCTGTTTTCTACTTCTTTGAGTGGAAGAAAGGACATCAAAGTAACTTGCAAAGCAGCAGATGTTTATGACCTCTTAATAAAGCCACGATAAAAGTGATGGAGCCTATATTTGTTGTATTTTCTTGGACATAACACAACTACATAGATGGTGAAGTAAAATTCAGATTCTTTGGAAGTTAATGGTAGATTTAGTGAGCCAGTTCAAGATAAAGATTTGAGGGTCCAGTGAATCTCTGCTGAGGTTTGACTTGTAGTTAAGTAGGAACTGGGTTGTCTTTAAATAAATCCCTGCAAACTTTAATCTTTGACTTCAGAATACTGTGGTCTAAATGCCTCATTCTGAGCTATTTTCTTTGGCAGAAATAGGTACTTTATCATAAGACAAGATGGTTTGCATACTTGAATGCCTAAAAAAAATCAGGTGGCCTGGAAACAGGAGAGAGAAAAAAAAGATAGAGTCAATGATCTACATCCCTCTCCCCTTTCAATTAATTTAAAATACTGTTTGAAAAATGTAGATGACGCCTCCTGCTACTTCATAAAGCAACTGGGAGCTGAGGTCCAGTTGCTCCCTGTCTGGTTTGGTTAGGATTGTTGGTTGATGTGAAGGTGGCTGCAGCGGTGTCACTGGCACGGGGGTGAGGAAGCGCTGCCACAGGGTCTAAGTGCTGGAGCTGGACTGGGGAAGCAGTCTGGGGCTGACATCCCAGTCTAGTGGCTGGCTGCCTGCCCTGCTCTCTGAGGACTAAGGAAGGTGTCTGTCTGGCAGCTATAGATTGTGACAAACATATGGGGTCCCATCTCATCTGAGGTCTCTACGTACAAAAATGAATCCAGCGTTACTTTTGGGATACATGGAAGGACCTGGGCAGGTGTATTAAGGACTGAGATATGACTGGTAGTGGAGATCATCTGGGCCTCTATGAAGAAGTTCTGCCCATTTAACATGCACTGTCTCATAAAACCCCTAATGAAGACTGTCATCAGTGCCCCAGTCACTTAGGAAACACACAGTGGATCACTGGTTATTTCTATGCGCAGTTATATGACTTGTGCAGTACAAAAATACACTAACTTTTTCCAGGCAGTACAGCTTCTCTGTTTGCTACAGTTTTTCCACTCTCCAACTGAGTGGCAAGTGCAATTTATTTATCATGTAAAAAGGAATCCAAAAAGAAGCTGAAGCCTCAAAACTAGATTACCAGGGAGAAGAATGTTTTGTTTTGTTTTGTTTTTTCCTTGCTGCTAATCATTAGCTCAATTTCCTCTTCTCTTCAGGATGAGCAATTTTTGCTGAATAATACCAAAGACTCAGAGGAGTTCTGGCTCGAGGCAGCTGACGGATTTAATTGTGATAATGGATACATCAAATAGCTTTAAGTTGGTCATGATCAGATAGTTTAATCCCACTTAATTTCTGTGGAAACTGCTTCTTTTAAGTGACGTTCAACAGTTTTGAAAATTACTTGCTCTGGATTTTTGAGTGTTTCAAACTGTAGAGACTTTTCCTAAGAAGACAACGTGCCCAGCCCCGGCAGTGATGTGTACTTGAATGTTGAGTTCAAGCTCTGGCCATTCAATTTAGTAACTACCTGAATTTTCTGACACTTGCTCTGTAGCCATTACCTATGTAGGGGTATGGATTTTTTTAGGAAGGACTTCTGGCTGTATGGAATGTATTTGTTTATTTCTATGCAGTTAATCAGTGCTACTGCAGTGAGGCTTCATACCGAAAGAGCTGCAGTTTGTAAAACTAGATGAAGTGTATTAAAGGGACCTCTCTTCCCATTGAATATTAGTAGAAAAACTTGCTGATCCTGCACTAGTGAAAAAAAGTTTGAGGTGGTGACAAGTTTGCATCTAGAAGTAGACTTTATAGCTGTCCATGCTTGAAGAGAAGAAAAAAGTTATTTGTAAGATGGAGGGAGGAAAGTGAAGTGGCTGAAACTAACATTTATATTTTTTTGAGAATAATTATATGCAGTGGCGTGGAAACTAGTATAATATTACTGGGTTATTAAGAAGCTTTTTAAAAATTAATGATGGCTTGACAGTGATAAAGTACTTAATTGCTTGTATTGTTTTTGTCAGCAAACAAATGAAGGAGCTGGAGGAGTCGGGATTCCTGAAAGGAGCTTTGAGTGCGGAGCAGCAGTTGGCTCTCATTAGCATCTGTACAGACCTGAATGCAGCAGTAGAGGGTGCTACTTTCATTCAGGTAAGCAAAGATTCGACAACTCCTAGCAAACAGTTTAGGAAGTTGATCAAGAGATGTGCTGTGTGGTCGATGGACAACAGAGTTCAACATCCTGACCTCATAACGATGGTTGTGTTTGTTAAAGTTCTTTCTAGCCTAGTATCTGGACATGGGAGATGGTGCCTCTTTGCAGGATTTCCGTACTTGAGAGTCTTTGCATGTTTCTTTTAGGTTATGTTGGAAGAGGCTGGTGGCTGCCTAAGCCAAGAGAGGATTGCTGACCTCTTTGTGTAACAAAGACTGTAGCTGTTAGAAAGACGAATGTGGGGAGTTGAAGGGCAGGAGATTCTTAGGGGAAAGATTCTCTCTTAGGGAACACCACACATCCTAGTGCTGGGACTAAAACGTGTTTCTTCCCCTCCAGATACTTCGGGAAGGCAGGGGGTAGGGCTATGCCCGGGGGTTACTTCTATTCTGACTGTGGGAGAGCACTGTAGCCAAAAGCAACTATCCAACGGAATGTTAAAGTATTAGAAACAAGGCTGGAATCTGTGCTACCAAGCAAAATTGGGATGGGGAACAAGCTGTATTACTGAACCTGTTAGTCTGTGGCTGCTTAACTGTTGGTATGCTCACTGGCATGGGAATAGGTGAATCAGGGATCATTTCTGGGTTTAAGTATAAATGAGTTTGCATTGTACTTGGCATCTCCTACCCTACATGGTCCCGCAGTGTTATTCCAGTGTTGTACCATTTACTGTCTCTACACGTATGTGTGCTGCACCCAAGAGTTTACAGTTTATACTGTTTCAGGCTGTGAATCCTGGAGTCTGTTTAGCTGCAACACATCCCTAATAATAAATAGAATTAAAAGGGGACAGATTTCCAGACCTTTTCTTCCTCCGAAGTTGGTGTGATAGAGGGGGAAAGAATGGGAGGCAGAGCAGAGCTTCACACAGGAGTCAAGGTGTGAACACACTCTAGATTTTTACAGTGGTATACTATTTTGTGTTCACTTATTTTGCTCCATGTCATTAAACTGTATCCTATTACCCCAGTATCTTACTCCTTCATCAGTAATGAACTCAGAGTTTGTCAGTTCATATAATTGTTTTCACATAGGTATCGCCCACCCCTACTGAGTTTAATCTGCAAATCTATTGTCTAGTCACTCAATCCTGTAAAGTCCTTCCACAAATGTTTGTGTTTGTAATGTTGATGACTGACTTCATTTTATGAGCTAACTTTCAGGTCATTTGTGAATGGATATAACAAAGGGCACAGATAATCTGTGAAACAGCACTGGTCAGCATCTTCCACTAAGTAAAAACTGACTGTTCTTCCTACCATCTGCTTACTATCTCTTTACCAGTTACTGTCCATGAAAGGACTTTTTATCTCATATGTGACCAGTTAACTTCTTTGAAAGCTTTTATTTTTTAATTTTTTTGAAGGACTTCTTTTTTTTCACACCAACTGCATCAGCTACATGACTCTTGTGCCTGTGCTTGCTGCTTCCTTTAGAGAATTCCACTAGGTCTGTGAAACAGGACTTTCCTCTGAAAAAGTTGCTTTTATTCTTCCCCATTTGTGTAATACTCATTCAGTGCCACCCTTTTCTCTTAACTTGCTTAATAGAGACATAAGGATTACAGGCTCATTGTTGAGATCTTTCCTGAAGTTTCCTTAAAAGTTGTCATGCTTGCTGCTCTTCTGCTCTTTGGTACCAAAATACTGTACATTCACTTTTGTTTCAGGTGAGCAGTTGCATATCACTGTTCCTGTGTTGGGTATTCAAACCATGTCAAAACATGTCCTAGTACCGTGGTTCTGGTACTCTGTTCTATGGCTTGAAACAGACCCTGGGAGTCCACAAGACTAAGGCTTTAATTCTCTGCAAGGATTAGAAGGTGAAACAGAACAGTTGCAAAGAAATCGCTGTTCTGTGTGTGTTTTCCAGATTATCATTCTTCTGTAATCTGGTCATCTTCTGGTCCTATGTGTTCTTCTCAATGCATTTTGAAGAAAAAAGGGATTTTTTTTTTTTAATTATTCCTTTTGTAAATTGTGAGGTAGGAGAGGGGTTCTGCTTTGTTTTGGCTTGTTTTGACAAATTAACAGTTCTGCATAGCCTTGTTCATTTGGGTACAGCCTCAACTTTGTGAAGGCTGTCTTCTTGTTCCTAGTAGACTCTCCTAGTTGGCCTGTTTCCTTTTGCTCTTTCAAGTGTTTCTTACTACCCGGTACGTCTATATGGTGTCTTTATTTTCTCTGTGTGCTACCTGTAAGGATCTGATCCTTCTTACTGCCAATTTTGCATCTCCTTAGTATCCTCAATTTTATTCCAGTATCTTCTTTTGAAGCTAAGCACAGCTGTGAGGGTGTTCTTGGCTCTTGTTGCTCCTACAGAGATGTTGAATCTTAATATGCTGTTGTTCCTCTTGGACAGGCTCTTCAGCAGTAAGTTTTTTTAACAAGGTCCTGAATGCTACTTCAGATTAAATCAGAGACCTGCATCATTCATCCCTTCTGCCATCAGCTGATCTATGAAACAGACATCAGGCAAATGTTGCAGAATCAAAGTAATTTTCAGTTGGAAGGGACCAGTAGAGGTCATCTGGTCCAGCCTGCTGCAGGACTAACTTACATCAGCTTGCTCATGATTTGTGCAGTTGTGTTTTCAATATCTCTAAGGATAAACACTTCTTGTCTCTTTGGATAACTTGTTACAACATTTGATTACACTCATTGTTAAATTTCTTTCCTAATATCTAGTTGGGATTTCCTGTCTTGCAATGTTAGTCCCTTGCCCCTCATCCTACCACTGTGGACCTCTGAGAAGAATCTGGCTTCTCTGTGTGTTCCCTTCAGGTATTTGAAGACAGCGGTGTTGTGTTAATAGTTTCTGAATACCAATAATCTACCTGGGGTAGCTCAAGCTTTCTGGTACTATTTAATGTTCCCTTGATCCTTTTGATCTCTCTTCACATGTAGTCATTAAGCATATAAATATAAAAAAATAAGTGTAGTAGCTGCTGTATGCCTGTGGGTAACAAACCCACAGGCTTATCAGTTTCAAACTGTCGCATCAAATTTTGGTTTAATACAAAGTGTTAACAAATACACAATGTAAGTGTGCAAGTTATTTAAACTAGTCTTTAATTTCCTCTTGGAAGAGGAGTGGAATAGATATAAAAGAATCTTGATTCTAGGCTCGCAGACTTTCTGGCTGGTATTAAACTTCAGAAACACTGCCTAGCGCAGCTTTGATCCTGGAAGGACAAAATGGACTAATAGTGACTTATGAGTGCAAGTGTTCTGATTTTTAGTTGCTTAAAAAATAAAACATCAGTTGCATTAATATTAGTTGAATATAGAGGGCTCTGTTTTCTTGTTTAATGACATAACCTACTGATTAACTTATTGGAAGACTTCTATGAGTACTACATTTCTTTACCTTAGATTTCAGTTGGTTAAATCTTTATTTCTCTTCAATTTTGGCCTTTGTAGAATAAGTCCAGCTCAAGCGTTAAAAATTTCCTGGATGTTTGCACTCTGAATGAATTCTGCAGACAGTTGTCTTCTATGTTTTTTCCATGGGACATAAAACAAATTGGATAAAGTTGTAAAAAGTGGAACTTCTTAAATGATGTTAGTGAAAATATAAAAGTGAAAAAAGATGCAAGAAATAATTAAGACTGAGTAAGAAGAAAATTCCTGACAGGAATGTCATGAACCTTTAAAAACAAGATATACCTTGATGCATGTAATTTTATATATTCTGTCTCCTGAGCATTTTTGTGAAGTAACTTGTCTTGATGGGTGTGCTTTGCATCAGCTTCAGGACATTGGCCTGTTTTTTGCTCTAAAACTGAGTATTCGCTCAGTTTAATTTCTCAGAGCTTTTCTGTGCTACTTAGGGTAAGTGCATAACTTACAGCATTTAGGTGAATGTGCACTGCAAGCTTCTTGCATCACTAAAAGCTTTAATTCGGAAATGACTTTTCTATTAGCTGAAAACCTCATGGAGACAAATTAATGGGTACATTTGTACTATAATGTCCCTGGCATGGGACTGTCGTGGGTGAGGTAAATGTTTCTTAAGATTGTGCCCTTAACTTTGTCGCATAAATATATGATGACTTTTGTCCTTATGTGACTATCGGGTTCTGGACTTATTAGTACTCCTTTCACTATTAAAAACATCTTTGAGTGGATGTGTGCCTAGTTCCCAAATAATAGAAGCTGAACAGAAGTCAATGCAGCGCTTGGATGATTTCTTACCACAATGCTAGTAAAATTAAAACATACCTTTTTATATGCTTTGCTTTGGAACGACTTACTAACAGAACAATAAAGTTTACTAGCCCTCAGAGGAGGGTAAGATGAGTAACTATGGGTAAGATCTTACTCTGGTCACTCTCGACGCTCAAGCTGCTGTGTATGCTGGTGAGCTGTGAGGCATGGCCGGGCTGTTTGAAGCCAGGCGTGGAGGGTGGCTGAGAGGTCGTCTCTGAACCTGTCACTTCATGGGACAAAGCAGACTGGCAAAACAATGAAATTAAGCTTGTAAATTATACTTTGTGGTCTGAGGTATTTATTCTTTTTCCTTTTAAAGGAACTTTGCCTAAAAGCCTTAGAACAGTATCTTTATTTATTTTTTTTCTCCTCTTCAAAAAGAGAGGGTGTACTCCCCTCCTCCCCCCATTGCACCTGCAAACTCTTTTGAACTGATAACACTAACAGATCTTCAGCCTGGTCTCTTTTACATCTTGCTGGCTCTTTTATCTCTCCCAGTTAGATGTATTTAGAAAAAGTGTTACCAGCTGAAAAAAAATGGCTTTCAAAAAGCCTGGTAGTGCCTCAGAATGGGAAACCAGCATTGACTTGGGAGCTTTGACAGCAGGTGTCTCATGTCTCTGGTCATAAGTCTTTTGTCTGATACCAGTTTCTGCCACTAGCTTTTGTTTTACTTTCCTGATGGCTTTCAAGAACCGTTTTACTTCTGGGGATGAGGGCATATCTGCAGACAGTAGTGGGTGAAGATGTCTTCAGCTGCCCTGAGCTTGTAGGATAGATGACCATCCTGGTTTGGAAGCTACGTTAATGATGTATCTTTGTACATACAAAGCTGCTGGAAGGCAGAGTGTGCAAGCACTGCAGTGGCATGGCTTCAGCTCTGAGCACTGGACAGACAAACAAGGGTCTGTTGGCTGTCAGCTGGGTAAATATAACCTTAGGCCTGGTTTTACCCCACTTATCTTAAACGCTGACCTGAGGCACCAGAAGATGTTTTGGCTTCTGAGGGAGCTGGGTTTAAGCATGTGACCTGACTCGCCGTCTTCGTAGAGGTTTTGAGAAAACTCTTTTCTTGACTTTAGGGTTTGAAACAGTCTCAAAGACTTGCTGTAAAATACCTTATCAAGTCAGTGCTTGAGTTGAACTGAAGGACGATGTTTGGGTAAACAGATTGCTGGTGTCACTGCTGTGGTGCTGCAGCTGAATGGACTTTTCTCTTTCCAAACTTCCTAACATGGCCTCCCCATCTATCATGTGCATATAACAACTGGTGTTGTCTACCATTACAGACCTGAATATGGTTTTGGTCCCTGATACAGGAGGTCGTTATTGCCGTAATTGTCATCGTGCCCAGCAGTTAATCTTGCTCTTCAGGTTCTCTTTCAGTGCTCCCTGTTCTCCTTTCTAGGGCTGCATTGTGGTATTTCCATTGCCTTTCCTAGATCACTTCCCCTATTTTTCAGGGTGGATTGGATCACAGTAGAAGAAAACAGGGAAGATCTGATCCTTTGAGAAAGGGTGTGGGGAGGAGAATGTCAATCAACCTGTTTGAGATCTTACTACCTTCCTTAGGGGAATAAAAAGGATCTTCATCTCTTCTGTAGCAGCCTTATCAGCTTGTCTGTCTGTCTTTTGAAAGTTTTGGAGGGCATGTGAACATCATGGAAAAAGATGGATCTCTTCATTACATGATACTGACACTAGATAAAGCAAAACTTGACTTCATGTGTTGTATGTGTTTTAAATAAAAAGCAAACCAAACACCTCACACAATCCCCCAAAACCCTCCCAAATCTGCAAATTTGATTTTAGAAAATGCAGTTCTGAAAACTAGTACTTCCTCAAATTCTGTTTTGTATTTTGTACTAAAGGTAGGACAGACACTTCAGTCATTTGTTCTGAACAGTATAAAATGGCAGTAACTTGATATTTTTATTGCTCCAGCTCCTTAACAGGGTATGCTTCTGAACTGAAGGAAAGTACAAAATGTTTCCATCTAAATGCTGGGTTTCACCTTAACCGATGTGTTATTTACTTGTACAGTATCATGTGGTAGACAGTCTTTCATGTCACTCGAGAGGTAGTGATTTAAGAAGCATCAGATTTCACACTGGTATGAGCTCATAAATTCAAGACAACTAAGAAGTTATCACTTGTTTAGATTTGAAATGAGTTATAGCCCTATTTTTTTTTTAAAGTTAGATTACCCTGAAAGTTACTGATGTTTTAGCTGATGCTTTTACAATTGCTTTGTAATAAGCTTACTCATCTACTGTCCTTTAGTTGGTGGTTTTGAATTCCATCAAAGGCTTTCTGAATATGAACTTAACACTGTTCTAAAAGCCAGGCACTTGTAGATTTGCTATAAGACACTTTTATAATTATACTTTGAATAGAAATTTAAACAAGTTTAGACCCTATGAATCAGATTTAAACTCAGACTGGTTTCCTCTCCCCACTGTAGTCCTCTGCTTCTCAGCAGAACAGTGTATGAGAGGACTCCACCTTTATGTTTGCTGCCCTGCCAACTACAGTTATCCCTTCCCCAGGAAGGGACTTCAGAGGTTACTTAGTCTAACCCCTGCCCCAGGGCAGGATCACTCATACCTAGACAACTGTCTGTCAAAAATGGGTTAACCTGTTCTTAAATTCCTCATGTGATGTGATTCCTTCTCCTCCCCTGAGTTAAGCATTTTATTTCAGTGCATACCTACCTCGTAGAAAGGCTATAACTGAAGCCCCAGGATATGAGCATACACGACCATGCCTATTTTATTTATATTTTTAAATAATTGTGTTAAATGGTGATAATGTGGCCCTGTCATTAACAAATTGCCAGTATGCCTTTCAGTTAAAGGAGCTGCTATCCATATCCTACTGGCTTATCCGTGGCTTGTTGTTAAGGTTCAAAATAAAGTCTTGGATGCCAAGGTTGTGTGGCTTGTTTTGGGCTAACTAGAGGTTTTTTATATCTAAGGAGTCTTTTGTCACCAGACACCTTTTTGTTAACAAAATCTGGTATTTGGACACATGCTAGAAACCACCTTGGAGGAAGCTGTGTACCCAGGTATGTGGAATGAATATCTGCGGGGGGAAAAGGAGCGAAAAAGTCTGGTGAGCTTCTTTTCCCTTGTGTGAATCCCATATGGTTTGGGTTCCTGCATCACCTTCAAGTGTTTCAAGGTCACACCCCACTTAACCTCAGTTATCTGCTGTGGAGCACAGCCAGGTTGCTCCCTCTGCTTTCCCCATGACCCTGACTGCTGGGGGCTCAAGTTCTAGTCTTGCTCTAACATAATAATGTGAATTATCAGAGTCTATGCTGGTGATTGTTTTGGGAGGTTTTTTTGTGGTTTGTGGTTGTTTTGTGTTTTTTTTTTTCTCCTTCTTTCACATTTTAACTGATCAAAATGGTAACACCACACTGAAAGGTGTGCAATATCCTGGGGACTCCTTCAGTAACAGCTGTGTGTACATCTTGCTGTGCTGTCTTCCAAACCTCTACAGAGGTTTCCAACCATATGTCCTGCCCAGCTGCTGTCCCTGCCTTTACCCTCAGATGAGGGTAATAACACTTTCTAAAAGGAAACTGAGGTAAATATGTTTTCCCCACCATCTTTGCAGTTTGAAATGATGCATTTTTATTTGTCACCTTGTCTTAGTTAATATCCTGGTATACTGGCAAATCCACATACTATCCATCTTTAAAGTATCTAGAATAAGCATCTAAAACTACTTTGCCATTTTGAGGGGGAGCATGATGGAAAAGTCCAAAATACTTGCAGTCAAGTATTTGCATTTGAAATATGTAATAGTTTTGAATTTTGTGAAATTACCAAACCTATTTAGCACATGAAAATTTAACGCATGAATTTTCATTTATTCTATGAAAAATTTCGGATAGTTGAGCTGAATAGTAATGGTTAATGATAATACTGGAAGCAGAATTGATATTCTAATGTAATAATTTGTTCTGCTATTAAAAATACCATTTTATTTTTCTGCTTGTTTCATTAGCTGAACTCCCAAACTCTGCAATCAAAATGTCACATTTTTTTAATTGCAGATGTTATAGTTCCCTAGGTTCGTGTGTGTGACTCTTATTTACTGAGTAGAATGCATGTCAGTGTTTGACATGGAGTACCAAAGAAATAAGCTCTGGTTTCTTTAGTAAAAGGTGGATCTTTAGTCTTCCAGAACAGAAATATAGACCTAAACCTGCAGAAGACCAAACTATTATGTAAATACAAAAGCCTAAATAGAAATAATAATAATAATAATTGGCACTGAAAATACTACTGATAGTAGTGAGCATTTAAAATGCTATTTTGCTTAAAATATAATTTCACTTTGATATGGATTCTGTAAAATGGTGGTAATGACAGAAGCACAGCAGTCCATGTTCATCCACAAGTGGAGCAAATAGATGGAATCTTGCTTTGGTAACGTCACTAACCTCAACTTTGCCTGTAATATTGGGGGGGACAGACTTGGTTGTGAAATTGCGGAGTTGATTTGCAGATATATTATTTTAGCATATGTACTTTTTCTTTCTGAAGGCAGCTAGGTTTTTGCAAGAATCTTTTCATTATTATTTAGACATGGTAAAATTATATGGAATAGTTGTACTTGACTGAACAGTCGCTAGCTATAATAATAGTGCTTTGAAATCTGTGTTTCATTTAATTAAATTTCCAGGTCATCTTTTCAGGTATTTTTAAAGTCTGTCTTTATATAGATAACCTGAATGCTGTTTAAAATCCAAGGGTCCTTGCTTTATGTAGGTTTACATTAATCAGATTTTGTGTTAGAACTACAACTTTCTAAAGTGACTTGGTAAACTGAAAATAAAACAATTATGCCTGAAGTATTTTCTGGGAAGTTCTTTTTCTAGTGGATTATAACTGTAGAAGATAACTAACATATTTGAATAAGTGGATTAGCTGCTTTTCTGAGATTCAAAACTCTTTGTCTCTTAATCCTGTGAAGATCATATTCACACAAAAAGCTGGGCATAATGTGTCAGGAGTGCTGACAGCGTGGGTCCAGCCTGTGAGATAGTTTGGTGCTCTGAAAGCTGCTGCTACGACTTCATTCTGTGAGAGGAGAGGATTGCTGTCACTTGACTCTGGGAACTGTTCTACAGAAGTGCCTCAAAATTAGTGTCAGCTAAATCACAGCACTGAAAAGTTGAGGCCACTTAAAATGCTATAAACTATATGTGTGTAAATAGAGGAACAGAGCCAGCATTTGTGGCACGTTTGAAGCTCCTCACTTAACTGCAGAAGATGAAGAGAGTCCTTGTAGCAATCAGTGATTATGGCTTCCAAACAGTTTACCTGCTATGTGAAACCCTATTGAATTTACCAGGAAGAGGGAAGTCACAGTATTCTTGAAAATAATTTTCTACCTCAGTTGTGGTTAGTGCAAGGTTCCAGGACCCTCTTTCTGTAGCAGCTGCGGCGTGGCAGTGAAGTACGGCCACTGGGGGTTCGGTGGTGCAAGACAAAGGTAGGAGAGGAATAGCTGCGCAGGGTGTTCATTACATGCTGTGAGCTCTGCCTTGGTTTGAATGGGGAGCCAGTTGACAGCTTATGGGTCAGGATTATCAGAACCACCAATATGGAATACATTGTGGTAGATGTCTGCTACAGACCACCTGGTCAGGAAGAAAAGACCTCCTTCAGAAAACTGGAAGAAGCTTCACATTCACAAGCCCTTGTCTTCATGGTGAGGCTTCAATCACATTAATATCTGCTGGAGGGACAGCACAGAATCACAGAATGTCAGGGATTGGAAGGGACCTCGAAAGATCATCTAGTCCAATCCCCCTGCCGGAGCAGGAACCTAAATGAGATCACATAGAAAGGTGTCCAGGCGGGTTTTGAATGTCTCCAGAGAAGGAGACTCCACAGCCTCTCTGGGCAGCCTGTTCCAGTGCTCTGTCACCCACACTGAGGAGCACAAACAATTCAGGAGGATTCTGGAATGCATTAATGGTAACTTCCTGACACAGGTGGTTGAAGAGCAGAAGAAGGGACATACTGTGCTAGACTTCATACTTACACTTGAAGAAGAACTGGTTGGAGATGTGTAGGTTAGGGGAAAGCCTTGGCTACAGTGACCATGAGGTGGTGGAGTTGAGGATCCTGAGAGGAGAAGCAAAACAAAAAGTGAGATTGCAGCCTTGGACTTTGGGGGAGATCACTTTGGCCTGTTCAAGCCAAAATCTGCTTGGAAGAATCCCATGGCATGGGGTATGGTCCTGGAATGAAGAGGAGTCTAAGAGAGCTGTCTAGCAGAGCTCAGGATTAATCTGTCTTCACTTGCAGGAATTTACATTGTCATAAATCTTCATATGAAGATTGCCAAGGAAGAAATGTTTTCTTGATTGTGTTTTGAATATGCAGCAGACAGAATCTAGTAGGAGATGGGAACTCATTGTGCAGCTATGGCTTTCAAACTTCTTTATTCAGCAATTCCTTACGCATCGTGGCTACCATCAGACTCCATATTTGCTATTGAGTGGGCTCAGTGTTGTTTCCTGTGACAGCATCTCCAGATGCTCTTACAGAAAGTGGCTTGCTTGTTGCTGAATGGTTGCTCATCTTTGACCTTCTCCATCCCAGCTTAAATCTTTGGCTTTCATCTTATACCGCCATGCTTGTGTAGGACAATACCACTTATTTTAGGACCATACCACTGTGTTGGAGTGCTTTACTTCAGGCCGTGCTTTGTTTCTTTCACCTCCTAGTGCTAATAACTCCATGGCCTTGGCAGCAATCCCCATTGCTAGTGTAAGGAGAAGATATTTTGCAAGGTATTGTTTTGGGGAGTGTCTTCCTAGAAGGTGATACTGGTGAGTTGCTACCTTGGCATATCTGAGAACAGATAGGAAGAACCTGGGTGGATGCCAGCATTTAAATATAGGTAAATGAAGTTGTGTGCTTGGATGAGTGTGGATGTGTGCAGGAGCACAGATGGCGGATAGCATGGTGAGAAAGGCCTGTACAAAAACACAAAGACTCTGGAGTTAACCAGATAAAACTCCCTAGGTTTCCATGTTGGCATTCGAGGCGTTGTGTCAGATGAGTGCAACTTTTTATAGGGGCAACTAGACCTCAATCACCTTGTCTCTCACCTCAATCAGTGTTGTCTCCTAGGGAGAGAAACTAGTATGTGTTTGTCTTTGTGTAGCTCTTTAAGAGTTCTTAGGCTGGTCACGTAGCTGCTATGTGTTCTCTGAACATGTATTTGAATAGTGTAACACCCGTTACCTTTAAGCCTTTGATTCAGCGCAACTCTTCCAGGAGGTGGGTTTTAAAAATTAACAACTGTCGTGTTCTGATCAGGCTGTTAAAAAGATGTCTAATAAAGTTTAAAGTGGAATTCAGATTAGAAGCAACCTTGTTCAGGTGCTTAGGCCTCAGAATAAAGGTGTACTGTTCACTGCAGATGAGAAGTGTGATCTTTCTACAAAAGGGCACAGAAATATACAGTGTCACTTAAAATGCGGAGAGGCGTACGCTAACCTTTTTGTACTGATTCTTTGAGAGAGATTGTGGTAGCTTTAAACCTGTATCTTACCTGTTTGATCTTCTCTTTCTCAGGGTAAACAGAATAGCTTCAGACCTCTCTAGGCTCCATAACTGACAGCAAGTGAGGTTCCTGTTTAATGAATTGTTTAGAGCTTAATTTTCTCCCTGTTCTTCAGGGAATTGGTGTCTCTGAGAAAATAATTGCATGCTTGATGAGGACAGAAACTTTATTGCAGAGGTCCAGCAATCTGAATACAATTGTGACAGTATACGAGCAACTTCAAGCAAATGGCCCATTCAGAAACCTTACGTAACCGCGGCAGGTTTGAGTTTCCAGCAGATTTCAGTTTGCCTTTTTTGATTATCATCTGATGTGAGGGGAGGCTTAGAGTTTCATGTTCACAATAAACCTATTCAGAGCAACTCTTTTTATTAGCTTGAACAGTATCCGCAGCGTTCTCTTCATCTTTGGCTTTACTAAAAGAAACTATTTAAATTTAACCAACAAGCAGGAATCCTGGAATTATAAGCAGAGTATCATTTTGTTTTGATAAGGCTGTCTGTTACTTTGGGCTCTATCTGGAGTTTTTAAATGACCCTCTTTATCTCTTCTGCATCATGGAACTTTTAGTACTGTTCCATGCAACTTGCTTATTTCTTAAGACTTCAAATTACTTTTAAC
>NW_010309982.1:5423-18851 GCF_000700745.2 Antrostomus carolinensis | reverse complement strand
TCCCTGCCACAGAGTCTGTCAGAAGCTGTAGGTATTAAATGTAAATTTTGGATTATATTAAATGTACAGCCTTTTCCCTACCTTCATGTGCAGTTTAGCATAACAGGAAGGATAGAATGAAGTACTGACAGGTAGGAGAAGGTTAGAGTTGGAAAAGAGCAGGTATTTTCTGTGTGTTTTAAGGAGAAAGATGAGATTTTACAAGGTAGGGATCCTGTTTGGATTTTTTATTTTTTTTAAACCCTTCCAAAAAAAAGAGAATACAAGCTGGCTTTGTTTGCCTGTTTTTCTCCTTGTAGACTGAAGTCTTTCCTGTTGATTGTGGGATCCACTGAAGTTATTCTCCCATGTCCTTGTTGCTCCTAGACTGGTGGACTTCAGGCAGCTCCTGGGGATGACTAAAATTCTAGTGACTGTAGATTGTGGCTCTTGGCTCATACATGTGAAATTTCACACAATACTGCAGAGCTGAACATGCTCAGTAGCTTTGGGAGAAGTTCTGATAGTATGCATTCTGTTTCAGAAATCTTTCTCAGAGTTGAAATGAATGAAGATATTTAAGCTTTTTAAGTGTGAGGGTCACTGAGAGATGTTTTGGTACAGGTTCTAGAATTGTATCTTGGAATCTCCTGCTGTAATTTTGGAGATTGTAAGTTCATCTTCTTTTGAGATACAGCTATTCATTTCCATTTTGTCTGAGAGAGAGAATACTGACTTCTATTTTGTGACATTCTTTAAAAAAATGGACCTATTCCTCCATACTGTGTTATCTCTGTTCACAAGTAAAAGTATATTTTAGACAAAGCAAAATGATTTGTTTTGTGTTAAATCTCCTGTGGTGTGTGGTGGTCCGTCTTCTATAAAGAAATTCTTGGGCTTTCTGTTTTTTGGTATGTGGGAAGGTGTTTTTGTGTTATGACTCACTGATATATCTAGGCTGATTAACAAAGATGGTTTGTGCAGAGATCCTAGGTGTCAAGCTGGGATCAGTGAAGTCTGAAATACATGGGTAAGTACTATTGAACTGGAAGACTTTTAATACTGGTTTTGGTTTTTTGTTTTTTTTTTTTTCCAGGAGTGTACTCCAGAGAACCTGGAACTGAAAAGGAAGATTTTTGGTCAGTTAGATCTTATTGTTGATGACAACGTTATCCTGAGCAGCTCGACCTCTTGTCTCTTACCCAGCAAACTGTTCACTGGCCTGAAGCATGTTAAGCAGTGTATTGTGTCACATCCTGTAAGTATGATGGCATTTTTTATTTTTGTAGCAGTAGTAGTACAGGTGTTTAACTAAACTGCACCCCAAGCTCTTCCCTGAAGACTGAGAGATATAGAAGGATATTTGGAGTGCTTTGGAGCCATCATTAATGTGCAGAGGCCTGACTTTTCAGAAAAGCTTTAGTTTGGTCATTCTGTGAGCAGCAGTATCTGCTACATTGAGATGATGTGTGCATGTTTCATACTGTTGGCTCAAGATACGTTCAGTGTAAGCTGTTGTGCTCATGTTGTTGCGTGTTACTCAAATTACTGGCTCTCAAAATGTAGGAATTCTGTATTTTGAAGACAAACCTATACATTTCCCTACTTTCTTCTTGTGGCATCATCAGTCTCTTCTAGTATCCTTTTTCAGCTGCTGTTGGTTAGCAATAAGGATCCAAACAGTGAACTGCATATGCGTGTCAGGTAATGTAAGTGAAAGATGGAAGGTTTTGACTCTGGCTTCTTCAGACTTTTGATGGAGAAGCAATATACCTGAAGAGGAAAAGCAGGTGGATGAAATGGAACAAATTTACTTGGAGTTGAATTTGCATGCTTTGTGGCCAGTTGGGATAGGGCAGTGATGCAGAAATGACATGACTAGAGGTGGCAGCAGAACCTCAGAATGCTGAAGGGCACCTGTGAGCCTCTGTTGAGGTCTACATGGGGCTGCCAGACAGCAGTTTATCACGTCTCTCCTCAGTATGGAAGAGCATTTTGTCTTGACCAATGGGACTCTTACTTCTTCTGTTTTACATTACTCAATAGCTAATGAATTTGGTAGCCTAATGTTAATCTCTGCTTGACAGATCAGTTAAGAAGGTTTGCAGTATCTAGAGAAGGGTGCTGCTGTCTGCAATTTGGTAACTACGTGTTGTCTCTCCAGGGCATCTCTCAGGGTGTAAAGTAAATGTCAGTTCCCTGGGCTTGCTTGAGAGGGGCCCTGTGAGCACAAAAATACAGCACCACTTTACTGTAATGTCTCTACAGCTACCTTTAGAATCATAGAATGGTTTGAGTTGTAAGGGACCTTTAAAGGTCATCTAGTCCAACCCCCCTTCAGTGAGCAGGGACATCTTCAACTGGATCAGGTTGCTCAGGGCGCCATCCAGCCTGAGTTTGAATGTTTCCAGGGTTGGGGCATCTACCACCTCTCTGGGCAACCTGTTCCAGTGTTTCACCACCCTCATAATAAAAAATTTGTTCCTTATATCTTGTCCAAATCAACCTCTTTTAGTTTCAAACCATAACCCCTTGTCCTATCACTACAGGCCCTGCTAAAAAGTGTGTCCCCATCTTTCTTATACGGCCCCCTTGAAGTATTGAAAGGCTGCAATAAGATCTCCCTGGAGCCTTCTCTTGCCCAGGCTGAACCATCCCAACTCTCTCAGCCTTTCTTCATAGGAGAGGTGCTCCAGCTCTCTGATCATTTTTGTGGCCCTCCTCTGGACTCACTCCAGTAGGTCTGTGTCCTTCTTATGTTGAGGGCCCCAGAACTGGACACAGTACTCCAGGTGGGGTCTCATGAGAGCAGAGTAGAGGGACAGAATCACCTTCCTTGACCTGCTGGCCACGCTTCTTTTGATGCAGCTCAGGATATAGTTGGCTTTCGGGGCTGCGAGTGTACATTGCTTGCTCAGGTCCAGCTTTCTGTCCACAAGTATCCTCAAGTTCTTCTCTGCAGGGCTGCCTGCTCTCAATGCCTTCATCCCCCAGCCTGTATTGGTACCGAGGATTGCCCCAACCCAGGTGCAGGACCTGGCACTTGGCCTTGTTGAACCTCATGAGGTTCATATAGGCCCACTTCATCTGTAGCCTAATGCTGTGGTGTCAAAAGTATTTGATCATTCCCTTTCTGCCATCCTTCCGCCACCACCATTGTGTCTTGGGGTGACTGGAAAGCTAAAGGAAAAAAAAGGATTGGTTTCTTTTTGTATAATTAGTTTTCACTTCCTTTAAAAAAAAATAAAAATTCAAACTTCAAAGTATGTGTCTGTACCTAGGTTTAGCCTTTGTCCAGTCTAAAATTCAGTAGTTCCAATAGTAGTTCTCATCTTGGAAATATGAGATTGTAATTTTCTGCAGTGCAAGAGCAGAGATAATGTTTCTTCTGGACTTCTCTATTAAATAACTATAGCTATGATTTTTACATTACTATTTTCCCAAGTTAGTCTGTACCAGTTGACTTGTTTCTGGTTTCTAGTCTGAGCTACAGTCTTTATAGGAGCCACTTCTGAAACCAGGTTTTTATCAGATCTGGAAAGAGAGCTAGTCCTGCATAAACATTTTCTAGATTGCTGTTGTAAGGATGTATGTCTTTTCCAAAGAAAACACACTGGGCTGCCTTAAAATGTCTGATTGTTCTGAAATGGCTTTGCAATCCAACTGAGACTATTTTCTTAGTAATCTCAGCTTCACTCAAAGAGGAGTGTACTGGAGAAGCTGTGAGCCAGTGTACTCTTCCAGAGGCCTTTCTGCATCTGTTACATCAATAAACATGCTTGTTTTGTAGTAGTTGCAGGCTTTTGGTGTTTTTTTTTTTTTAACCATGGCCTTACTAACATCTTGAACACAACAGCAGGATATGGGAAAAGGAGACTGCAGGAGGCAAGCAGCTCTGGAGGACACTGTGAAAACAAGTGTGGATTTGATATACCAGAAAAACTAAAAGCTAAAGTTGTAAAGTCTCTGGCACAGGTGAGCATGTTAAGGAGAAATTAAATTAAATGCCCAAAGGGCAGAAGGAGCTCATCCCTTTGCTTAACATAGCAATAGGTTCAGTAATTAGAAAAAAATAAATGAAATCCCATAGCACACCTGTATGGTACAAATGCATGCAATACTTGTGGGTACAGCTGTTCTCTGCAAGCAGTTTCAGGCATTGTATCAGTAGAGGTCTTCTGCAGAGCAGTTCATTTTTCATGTACTGTATATGCCTGCTAGATCACAAGCTAGAAACGAAGCTAGAGGAGACTGTGTGCCATTGAGTGAAGACCCTTGCTGTACAGGAAACCATGTAATCAAATCACCTTTAAAATGTAGTGAGCTCTATCTCTTAGATTTTTTTTTTTTTTTTAACTCTACTGCTCCTGTTGAAAGTTGTTTGTGTCTTCTAAATTTTGTTTCAATCTTATTCACAGTCTGTTAAAATAAATTTGATGTGTGTATCATCCTTTCTTAGCTTTCATTTTGTTAGGCTGCTGCTCCCTGAAGAAATGTTGTGCATTCCCCTTCTCATTTTTAGAAACCTTCCCCCACCCCCAATGTCATCTTACCACTTTTAGTTTTTAGCAACAACTATTGTCTCAATCCTAAAAAATTATCTTCCTAAGTCTCCTCAGTGTGCTCATGAACACACTCATATACTCTCTGAGTACTGTGCCAAGTTCATGTAATTGAATATCTCAATAAGATGACTGTCAACACTAATCTTGGAAGAAATTTATAACAGCCTCAGTCTCTCTCAACAATTAACTTGTCCTCTTCCCAATTGGAACCTGTGATATGCTTAAGGGTTAGAAAAGCCTTCAGAGAACTTCTTGGTCCTTGAAGGAGTTTGGGTCTTGCTAAATTGCCTGGCACCACACCTGCAATTGTGTCTTTCATGCCGTTCTCGGAGTTGGTGGTGACACTGCCAAAGAGACTGATGTCGGAAGGGTTATGTTGGAGCACAAGGCACTTCAAAGGGAATGAAGTGTGTTACATCAGTAGTTAAAGCAGATGTAACCTACATCAGGTTATGTGTTGGTCAGACCCTACAGTAAAGGGAACCATGTAAGTACTGAAAAGAAGAACGTGCAGAGAGGAAAGACTGCTTGTGTGTTGCTGTGACTAAATCCTGTACTTGCATTTATGTGAGCACAGTTAAGAGCAGTTGACTACAAGGGAGCAAGGTGAAAGAATTGGTACTTAATTACCATCCTTTAAATGTCAGTGTTAGTTCTGTTAGTAACTTCTGATATGTAAGCTCCTTCTACTGCCTTGAAACTAGACTGAGAGCTGAGTTTAACACCTTGAGTATGGCTGAAGGACTGCTGCTTTTGGAGAGAGCATGCAGGCAGTGTTATTCCCTGTAAAACTGTGACCTGAAGAACTTCTAGCTGCTTCTAGGATGTTCTTTAGAACTTTTTGTCTATTGTTTCAAAAATACATTACACAGATGTCTTGACTTGATGAGAAATTACATTTGGGAAGAGTCAGGGAGAGGTAAATTTTTTTTTTTTAAAGTAGATACA
This sequence comes from Antrostomus carolinensis, assembly GCF_000700745.2. Lineage (NCBI taxonomy): Eukaryota > Metazoa > Chordata > Aves > Caprimulgiformes > Caprimulgidae > Antrostomus > Antrostomus carolinensis. The sequence goes on along the minus strand of NW_010309982.1, from coordinate 13,359 downwards.
GTGTTTGGAAGGTAACCTGTTCTGCAACTTCATTGAACTATGTTTTATGTAATATCTGTTATGGTGTTTAGCACATATTTACAGGCTTGGGCTAGTAGCAGCTTATCTATTAAGTGTTGTGTCTTGCAGCAATAATTTTGTTATAAAGTTTCTGAATATCTTAAAAGAAATACCTTGCTTCATTTAGAAAGACAAATGGTGACCATATGTTCTACAACAACAAACAGCCTGAATATTGAGAAGTCATCGGTTACTCATCAGTATAAAGTCTTCTAGTACTGTTTCAGTGCTATCATCTTTAGTGTAGCTCCATGAACTTTGGGGTCAAACAGAGTTAGATTAATGCAAGATTAATTATTTTTTTTCAATTTGAATTAATGCACCAACTTTTATTGGATTAGTGAAGTCTTTCAGGGTCTGAAGATCAGGCTGGCTTTGTTCACTGGAAAATATCCATGCTATTAGCAAGCTATAAAGATGTTTTATATTAACTTGTTCTGTTAAGCTGTTGACAGTTGTCGTTCTTTTGTGTTTCTTCTTGAGGTAAATCCACCTTACTTTGTGCCCTTGGTTGAAATTGTTCCTCATCCAGAAACAGATCCTTCTACTACAGAAAGAACATATGCCCTGATGAAGAAGATTGGTCAATCTCCTGTCAAACTAAACAGAGAAATTGAGGGGTTTGTTCTGAATCGGCTCCAGTATGCAGTGATAAGTGAAGCCTGGAGACTTGTGGGTGTATGTATATATTTTTTTTTTCCAATTTCTACATACACATTGCTGGTTTTGTAGATGTGACAAGTGAGATTGTATATTTAAATTTCCTATAAATTTTTGTCATCTTTGTTAAACTGTCCCTTATGAACATGAAATATATACTAACATGTAAATTAAAAACAGTAAGAAGTTATGTCAGTTATAAATAGCAAAGACTGGAAAAACTCAGTGATATAACAACCATCCTTTATCTTGCTTTCTTTTCAGAATACTGTCATTTTCAGGACAATCAAAATAACAATCTTAAAAGCACAGAAATCAAAATACTGATTTTTCTTTTTTCTAGGTTATCTCATAATTTCCTGTTATTTTCTGAATGTTGCTGGCCTAGTGTACAGGGGCTATGAAAATAATATTTCAAATGGTTTTCTCTTTGGGCATTCAGGAATTGCAATCATAGGTTCAAAGGTTAGTTATTTGATACTTGTAGTTAAAGACAGATTGCTCCTTCTCCTCCCCATTCAGACTTCTAGCTGAGAATCATTTGTGCTCTTGCAGCTTTTCCCACAGTTACCTGTTCTGTGCTGCAAAGTTTGATCTTTCATCAGAAAGATCTGATGAAGAGCTGAATTATGAGTCTGTTGCTATTCTGTAGAGATTCAGATGAGCTTGAGCTCAAGGCTTACTGGTTTTTGTCATGGAGAGCGTTTTGATTTTTCAAGCTTTTTAAAACAACCATGCACACAAATATAGGTAAAGATCTTAAAACTAAGGTAATATTAGCATGTCATAAACAAAGCAACTCTTTTTCCAAAGCAGTATCTAAACATAGTTGCTGAACTGATTTTGCTTAGCTCTAGTTAGCTTCCACTAGCAACACAATACAACAATATAAGGAGGTGGTGAATAATAATAAGTAAGACAATATTGTTAGGAAGGAACTGATCTTCTACTGGAGATGTTTCTTTAAACTTAGTGAAAAAAAAAAAAAAAAAAAAAAAAGGTTTCTGTTTTACCCAGGAAAACCAGCCAACCACACCTCCATCCCTGGAAAGGTGATGGAACGGCTCATTCTGGATGTTATCTCTAAGCATCTGGAGGAAAGGAAGGTTATCAGGAGTAGTCAACAAGGATTCACCAAGGGGAAATCATGCTTGACCAATCTGATAGCCTTATGTGGTGGCATGACTGGCTGGCTGGATGAGGGGAGAGCAATGGATGTTGTGTGCCTCGACTTCAGCAAGGCTTTTGACACTGTCTCCCATTACATCCTCATAAGTAAGCTTGGGAAGTGTGGGTTAGATGAGTGGACAGTGCATTGAGAACTGGCTGAATGAGTACAGCTATGAGTACGGCTGTGTGAGCAGGTAGATGATCTGCTCAGCCGAGCGGCACAGCTACAAGATGAGGTTGAAAGGCTGCAAGATGAAGTAGAAAAGCTTCGGAGTACTAGGGAGGCTGGTGGAACCAGAGTCTGCCCTCCCTCCACAGAAATGGGAGCACCTGCCAGATAGCACCCAGGATCAAGGGGCCCCTGTATCCTACCCCTGTCAGGTGGAAGACAGAAGCCTAAATGAAAAGGGTGAGTGGAGGCAAGTTCATGGCCATGGCAGAGCATTTTTTGCAAACTGTGGACCAGTAAGTCTGATAATCTGTAGGCATATTTATATACCTTTGGTCAGCACAAGTATCTATGGAAGTAATACCTCAAAAATACAGTAGGATACTTTCATGTCTCTGAGAGGCATAAACTGAATTGTGGAAGTCACTGCTATAGAAACCTGGGATACTAAAAATAGGAATGGGTTCAGGGAACATTTAGACACACTCATGTTAGAGGAGAACCATGCATAGGCAACCTCCAGCTGTTGAAGCCTCAAAAAGTGGACTGCTGGGAGCTGGGGCAGTGCATATCATTGAAAGTATCACTTGGTATTTGGTCTTTGGTTATGGAAAGAGTATAAAAACACTTCATGGGCTACTGTTGGAAAAGAGGTATTGATTTGAGGTGAACCTTTAGTATGAACCTGTATGGACGCTTTTTGTGTGGGTGGTGGTATGTGAATAGTAGCAAGATAGTGCTTGAAGCACTGACAGATAATGAAAGTTGCTTTTGTTGTGCATCATCAAAGTTTCCAAGTTTTTGTATAATTTTATTGCGTTTCAGGCAAATACACATTTAATCTGTAACAACTTTGGTGGCTGTATTTCCATTCCAAAAGCCTGGACAAATAGCAGCTATCAAAGGTGTGTAGTTTCAGCTGTGTGACTTCAGGCTACACTCTGCTTTTGGTGGGAGGAGAATCACTGCAGATAAATGAGAGCTGCAGGTGCAGTTTCTGTTTCTACTGTTGTGCTGCCAACTTAGTCACTTTTATAGCAAGTCATGTTCTTTTGGTGTTTTCCACTTTCAAAGTGGGGAAAAATATTTCTTGCTTCTGATTGTTAAATCACTTTTCAGTCGTTACTGTTGAAAACATCTGCCTCCTCCACTCTCGGTCTTTGAGAGGCTCCTAAAAATCAAGTTTTATTCACACTGATTCCTTCCAGTAACAAAAGTTTTCCTTCCCCTAAGAAGCACTGGGGGTGGAAGATAAACTATGAATATTAGCAGGAGGGACATACTAGTAGAGCATTCTTGTTCAAAATCCTTTGTAGTTAGATATGTAAATTGCATATATTGGATGAGACAGTCAGCTCGGATGCAGAACGCAGACATTCTTATGAAATTACTTATGAACACTGGTATTTTTCTGCTAATAATTGTATATGGCTTTCGACTATTGAAAAAGAACAATGAAACAGAACCATAAAACATAATTTCAAGCTTACTTATGTTATTAGTGGTTGTAAAGGTCTGAACAATTATCTTTGCCTACAGTTACATGTAATAAACTGAATAGTGCTCCTGTTTCTGTTATAAGTTTTCTTTAATTTTAACATGGTGAGTGCTTGAGAAAAATCTGTGTGGTAGCTGGAGGACTGTTGTATTTGCACTGCAGTGTATGAGGTCTTTGAAACATAACAAGGCCATAAATTTTGCAGTTATAAATGTAATGTGTGAACCAGGAGAGAAACATAGCAGCAGTCCCCAGGTGTTTTGAAGCCACTTGAAATGATCTTAAATCAGCTCTTTTATGTAAAAACTGTCTGTTTTTTTTTTTAAGGACTTTGCTGAGATGGATGCTTGAAAGTTCTCATCTGTGTCCTTGCCTCAAAAGTATTTATAGTAATGGCAGGGGAATGATCTTACACATGCACATGTGTGCACGTATACTTTTATCCAAGTCCAAGTTCAGACACCTTTGCATGGACAGCCTTTTTTTGTTTGTTTGTTTGTGGGGGGGGGTTTTGGTTTTTGGTTTGTTTTTTTTTTTGGTGAGTTGAGCTTATTTAATTCAAGAAGCTAGTGGAATTAATGCACTGTTAAAAAAAGGCATTGGTGGTAGGACAGACATGCAGATACAGCGATACTAGCAACATTTATCTGGAAAACTTTATCAGAAGTGGACTGAGCAGCTTGCAGGATATGTTTTAGTTCCCAAATGTAACTTGGCAGCTTGCGACCTGCCAGCCTCTTTCTTTTCTTTGCCAGTGTTGTGTTGGGATGTGTGAGGGTAAGGCATGGGACACGGATCATACGATGAGAGAAGGGCTCTGATACAGAGTGTGGACATGGGGCTGCATAGAAAGCAACATGGCAAATACAGCTGCTTGCTGCACGGGGCTCACCAGCTTCTGCCGTGTGAGTCCAAGAGTAGGAGAGACTATTAACACAGCTAGAAATCTGAGGTAAGGCCCTACCAGCAGGTTGGATTCAGGCTCAGACCATGGTACTCAAATTGCATGTGGGCATGGATGCTGGAGCAGAGAGAGAAGCATAATTCAGTGGCTGTAATTTTGAAGCTGGGCTGAAAATGAGTGATGTGAATGCAGGACTGGGCCAAATGTGGGAGTGGGAAGTACAGAGTTATGGTGGTGAGAAGTTAGGAGGCCTGAAGGTTTTGATCCTGATTTGTAGAAAAGTAAGAGAATGAAAACTCATCTGGAGACTTAAAGTTGGTGCTGAAAACTTCGGCCATGTGGATGATTAGAACATGGATTTAACGAAGCAGAAGTTTGACTTTACAAGAATTTAGAAGCAAACACCATAGATTCATTTATGGGCCTAAAAGAAGGAATTCAAGCAAGTGCTCCCCTTTGAGGCAAGAGTGCTACAATGAGATGTTTTGTTTAAGATCTGAGTTAGTCTCTTGTGCGACAAGATATCTCTTTGAACATTGTTTTGACTTGCAAGTGTTTGGGCAGTGGAGGTGTTTGTGGCAGGAACTTTTTGCATCAGTTATCTCTCCACATGTATTCCATGAAAAAGCAGATAGATATTGGTAGCACTCCAGCCTGTCTCTTTAAGGTCATGTTTCTGAGAACTTTCTGTAGGACTACATAGTATGTGTGAGTCTGACGTTTATTTATGGTTTTTGTCTCTGGTAGGAGTGTTGAAAAGCTGATTATGATGCAAGTAAAAGATATACTGTGAGATATTGAGGTTGAAGATCCTTATTTCTCTCTTCTCAACCTTAAATTTTAATATTACAAGTTTGGAACCATTAGAATAATCTGTAGCCAGTAACAGGAAAAATATCTAAAATAGCTCTCTGTGTTATTCCTTGTTACCATTCATTTACTTTCTCGTGCCTCCATTGACAGTGGTCACTGGTATATCTGCTTTTGTTCGTAACTCCTTGGAGCAGAGATTTTCTGCCTTTATTTGCCTGGGAAGCAGCCTGTGCCCTGCTGACACTATTGCTTTAGTACTTTTACCAGTACCAGTACATTCTATAGTAGCTTGGGATTATGTTGCGAAAGTGTTTGTTAAATAGCTTGACTTTGTCTTGTTCTGAAGATAAAAGTTCTGTTTGACTTAATCTAGAAAATAACAACCAGTTTCACCAGTGCTTTAGATCAGAAGTCTTGAACCTTACTCTGAATATCCAGGTCTATTCTTTTTCTGTGGATTACTGAGTGGAAGCTTAACCTGGAGAAATATTTTCACGTGAAATATTTTTCTGAGCATCACCTGGAATTTGCAAGGAGGTCATGCAGACTGAAGAGGAAAGACCCATCCATCAGGAGAGACGCTGGAGCTGAGTAAGGCAGCCTGATCTGCTCCTCGTGTAACAAACCAGTGGAACTCAGAAAAGGCGATGGGTGATAGTAGGAGGCGACTCTCTTCTGAGGGGTACAGAGGCACCTGTTGGGGGCCCAACTTAAATGCCTCTATGCAAAGACACGTAGCATGGGGAATAAATGAGGAGTTAGAGACATGCACGTGCCTGCAGGGCTGTAATCTTATTGGCATCGTGGAAACGTGGTGGGATGGCTCCTATGACTGGAGCATTGGAATGGAAGGATACAGGCTTTTTAGGAAGTACAGGCAGGGGAGATGAGGAACGGGTGTTGCCCTCTATGTCAGTGACCAGCTGAAGTGCATGGAGCTCTGCCTGGGGATGGATGAGGAGCTGACCAAGAGCTCATGGGTCAGGATTAAAGGGAGGACAGGACAGGTGACATTATAGTGAGGGTTTGCTACAAATCACTTGACCAGGAAGACTGAGTGGATGAGGCCCTCTGTAGACAGAAATATCCTCACATTAACAAGTCCTGATCCTCAAGGGGGACTTCAGCCACCCCAATATCTGTTGGAGGGACAACACAGCAGGGCATAAGCAATCCAGAAGGTTCCTGGAATTAGTTGATACCTTCCTTCTCCAAGTGATAGAGGAGCCAATGAGAAGAGGTGCTATGCTGGACCTTATTCTCACCAACAAGGAGGGGAATGTGAAGCTCAATGGCAGCCTTGACTGCAGTGACCATGAAATGGAGTAGTTCAAGGTCCTTAGGATAGCGAGGAGTGTGTGCAGCAAGCTCACCATCCTCGAGTTCAGGAGAGAAGACTTTGGCCTTTTCAGGGACCTGCTTGGTAGAGTACAATGAGATAAAGCCCTGGAGAGAATAGGGGCTCAAGAAAGCTGGTTAATATTCAAAGATCACCTCCCTCAAACTTGGGAGTGATTCATCTCAACAGAGAGGAAGTCAGGCAAAAATGCCAGAAGGCCTGCATGGATGAACAGGGAGCTCAGACAAAAAGAAAGTCTGCAGAGGGTGGAAGCAAGGACAGTTAGCTTGGGAGGGATACAGGGAAATTGAGCAGCCAGGGGTCAGGTTAGGAAAGCCTGAATACCTGATTGATTTAAATTTGGCCAGGGACATCAAGGGCAACAAGAAAAGCTTCAATAGGTATGTCAGTGATAAAAGGAAGACTAGGGAAAATGTGGACCCTCTCTGGAAGGTAAATGAGACACCTGGTTACTTAGGATATGGAGAAGGCTGAGGTACTCAACAAGTTTTTTGCGTTGGTCTTCACTGGCAAATGCTTAAGCTACACTGCCTAAGTCACAGAAGGCAAAGACAGGGACTAGGAGAATGAACCACCCACTGTAGGAGAAGATCAGGTTCAGGACCATCTAAGGCACCTGAAGGTCCACAGGTCCCTGGGACCTGATGAGGTGCATCTGTGGGTCCTGAGGGAACAGTGGGATGAAGTTGCTAAGTCATTATTCATCATATTTGAGAAGTCATGGCAGTCCACTGACTGGAAAAGGGGAACATAACCCCCATTTTTAAAAAGGAAAAAAAGAAGACCCAGGAAACTACAGACCCATCAGTCTCACCTCTGTGCCCAGCAAGATCATGGAGCAGATCCTCCTGGAAACTGCTAAGGCACATGGGAAAATAAAGAAACAATATGGCTTCACTAAGGACAAATAGTGCCTGACAAATCTGGTGGCTTTCTATGATGGGGTTGCAGTGTTGGTGGATAAGGGAAGAGCAACTGACATCATCTATATGGACTTGTGCAAAGCATTTGACACTGTCCCATGCGACATCCTGGTTTCTTAATTGTAGAGACATGGACTTGACAGATGGACCTCTTGATGGATAAGGAATTGGCTGGATGGTCACACTTAAAGAGTTGTGGTCAATGGCTCGATGTGCAAGTGGAGACGGGTGGCATTACTCAGGAATCAGTACTGGAGCCTGCGCTGTTTAACATCTTTGTTGGAGACACGGACAGTGAGATTGAGTGCACCCTCAGCAAGTTTGCTGATGACACCAAGCTGTGTGGTGTGGTTGACATGCTGGAGGGAAGGGATGCCAT
>NW_010309982.1:0-5145 GCF_000700745.2 Antrostomus carolinensis | reverse complement strand
GAGGATGATCTGAGGGCTGGAGCACCTCTCCTACAAGGACAGGCTGAGAGAGTTGGGGTTGTTCAGCCCAGAGAAGAGAAGGCTCTGAGGAGACCTTATAGCGGCCTTCCAATACCTGAAGGGGCTACAAGAAAGCTGGGGAGGGACTTTTTATAAGGGCAGTTAGTGATGGGATGAGGGATAACAGTTTTAAACTGAGGGTAGATTTAGATTAGATACTAGGAAGAAATTTTTTACTGTGAGGTTCATGAGACACTGGATTGGGTTATCCACAGAAGTTGTGGATGTCCTTTCTTCCCTGGAAGTGTTTAAGGCCAGGCTGGATGAGGCTTTGAGCAACCTGGTCTAGTGGAAGGTGTCCCTGCTGATGGCAGGGGGGTTGGAACTAGAAGATCTTTAAGGTTGCTTCCAACTGAAACCATTCTATGGTTCTATAAAATACAGCAGCAGAGACAGTGAGGAGAACATGGCAGTTTTTCAGCCCCAATCTACTTTAGGAGTTTCAGATGCTTTTAAGAACACCTTAAAACTGTTTTGCTTGATGGATTGTATAAGTGTTTTAAGAGCCTGTATTTTCCTCTGTATAAGCTTTTGATACTGTCTTAATGTATTCTTTTTCCTTTGAAAGTGAGTTTTTTTTCTAGGTTATAGTCACTGTAAAAGACAAGAAGAACGGGCAGTCCTGCCATTTTTGTTAATCTTCTGGAAAAGAAACAGTCATGGTTTGGCTGTGTGTCCATTTTAATTTGTTTTCACATCAGTCAGGTGCATTGGCTTCAGTCCCTAATTTATGTACCTCTCCCTTCTCAAGTGAGCAGCTTGGCAGTCCTTAAATGCTGGACTTTCTTAATTCCAAATTCCTTAATATTAGTAATTATATTATGTCGTTATCCAGAGGACCTTTCCAAAAGATCAAAGATCAGGCAGAAAGTTAAACATCTAGTTACAGTGCCCCATAAAAGGGGGATATCAGAAAAGGAAGTTTAAGGAGCTAGGAAGAAAAACAGTAAATAGTTTTGATACCAAGTGTTTCTTACAGAGTGAGGTGAGTGAGGGTGCATGGAAGAGGGAAAATAAAGGCCAGCAAAGTAAGGAGGTGTAAGTGTGTAGGACAACAAGTTTCTTAAACATGATGAAATGGAAAAAGATGGAGCTGGTAGAGGGATCTAGGAGAAGAGTCATATGCTTAAAATGACAGGACTGGAAAAAGATCTCATCAGGGTGTGGATGGAAGGAACTTGATTGAATTGATAGTGAAGATAAGGGTGTAGCAAGTGTTGCTGAGAGAGAATGCATATATTAGTGGCAATCAGAAAAAAATACTGGATTTGGGGGATACAGAAGATAAAGTGGCAAATTTGGAGACAGAAATTATGTGGTCCGGGAAGGAGTGGAGTCCAAAATACCTCTATAGACAGACTGGAGTGAGTAGGAGAACATGATGAATTGGTAGTATGAGAAGAAGTAATACTGTTTTTTTGGTCATGTCACATTTAATACGATTACAAACTAAGTTGATGACAGAAGTTGTGATGTGGGTGTGATTCACAGATGCAGAGACTTGATTAAAACCAAGCAGGTTGGGTCAGAGCCTAAAGGTGGAGACTGCAGAACTGCCACAGGTTTTTGGAAGGGAGAAAAGGGTCCCTGCATAGTGAGAAGCACTAATGAAATACCAGAGGAGCATTAAGACAATACTGTGGCATCACAGGAGATTAAAACCTGCAGGAAGATGAGATTATGGTATATAAATGGTGTCATAAGAAGTTTGGAGGATTCTGAGCTAGTCTAGATCTTGAAGTTTGACTGGCCATTGGGGTCACAGAGGATTTTGGCGGAATTTATGTTAAATTAAGATCTTAATTCTGTAGCTGTGAAAGCTTCTGCTGAACTTTAACACGCTTCCTTTTCCATCTGACAAGTGCTCAAGGGGAAGGCTTACAAGAAGGGTTACCCAGGATGAAGAGGATGAAAAATACCCTTGGGAAGATTGTTTCATACCTAGAGTTAATGAAACTGGGTTGGAACTCTTTCTTGTTTACTTCTTAGCATAAACACTGATCCTTGTGGAAGGCACCTTGCTGACCTTACACCCACCCCGCTGAATCATTCCACCAGCTTATGATCTCCTTAACATAAGTGGGAGTAGGGTTATTCCCTAGGGGAGGATGGTCTAACTTGTTTCTCGTTGATGTGTTTTTAATTTCTGAAGAGAAAATGTAAAAGGTTTTTCTTTAAGAGGTTCTGTGTGACAAGGAGAAACTGAGCTTGTGTATAGAATAATATATCCCTGAACTCGAGGGATCTGTTATGTTTTCCTTCTCATAGCAGCAATTTTAGCCTTTTAGCACCTGTAGTTAAAAGGCCAAGAGCAAAGCATTCATCTGATGATTCTGAGGACACCTGGTCTTCAAATAATCAGTACTGAAGCTGAGAACTATGGTATCAAAAGAAATAAAACAATTTTTAATTTGAAAACTAATTTTGAATGATTCAGTAGTCTTTCAAGAGCCTATTAACTCTTTAATGTTATGTTTACAGTTTTTTAACTGCTGCTGTGGTTCAAATGCGTGTCTGGAACTTGTGGTTAATCTTTTGTCCACAAATCCATGTCAACCAGGAAAAAAAAAATCACTCATCAAGCACAGCTTTACCAGCATAACTCATTGTTTGGATGAAGCACTCCCAACAGAAGAGTGCTTTTGTTGGCTTTGCTGATGTCGTTCAGAGAAGTTGTGTTGCCGTGTCAGGGGAAAAAACTTCCATGGAACCTGTGGTGCCTGTGTTAGTTACACTGATGCTGGTCTGTAATCTGAATGCTGTCTGAGGTTTTCATTTTGTCCTGTCTTTGTGCAGACCTTCCTGTCTCCATCTAGATGAGTTACTTTGCTGTACCTATACCATACGTTTAAGTCAAAGAAAATAATGTTTCTTTATCCCTGCCATTTTATGTCTAATTAAATTGTTACCAGAGTTACATGTTCCATATATGGTGGGTAGATCTTAATAATTATGTTATTGTTTCCTTTTCAAGATAGAGTTCAGAAACCACCTGCAACAGGGATTCACACAGGCTCCTATTTTTGATAGGAGCAGTGCCTACTGACAGATTGAGACTCGAGGCTGAGTCTTATAAAAGGCTCTGTTTAAGCTTCAGATGATGAAACCTGGTGTCTGTGGCCAGCTGTAGAAGTTTTGTTGGTCCTTGGCCTATAACTTTCTTTTAAAGTAACAGTAGATGATGTAGTTGATGAACACAGGAAGACACTGTGGATGGGTTTCAGCTCACTTAAGCTGGGATTTCTACAATGTAGATCATTGACATCCAAGCTCCTTATTCATCTTTCATTCAGTGAGGAGAATTAGGCCTTTTTAGGCTGCAACTCATCTTACCTATTCTAGATGCCTGCTTTAGGATGCTGATTTCCCTTTTCTCCCTAGTGATTATAAAGAGAGTCTAGATGTCTAGCTCAGATGTCAATGTCTACAGCAGGTGGGAAGAGCTGTCCTGCATGCCCGTAACTCTAGCTGATCACAGTGTGATATGAAGGAGCATTCAGACAGGGCCCTGTGAGAGGGAAATTCAACAGAAAAAGATGTGTCTTTGGCCAAGCAGATGAGTACATCTACTTGTATTCTGCAGCTCAGAAGGGCTTGTGGAGAAAGAGGCAGAGTGAGGAGAGCACCTAAGAGTAGGGTGGGAAGACAAGTTAGAAGCTGTTCAGCATCTCTTCCCCCTTCTTAACCAGAAGGAAGTGTTCTTATGTCTCTGGGAATAAAGAAGATGAGTTCTTGAAACCAAATTTTATTGATGGAATTGGTTAGAACAGGTTGTAGTTAATTCCTACCTTTCTGGTAGGTAGAAAACAACTCGTATAATAAATATTATTCTTCTCAAGTAAATCTTTTTAAGGTAATGAACTGTAACTCTTTTTTTTTTTTTTTACAAGCCTTCATGAGCTTGCCCTAACCTGATGGGAGCACTGGCTTTCTTGTAAATGCTACTGTGTGGGTGGGAGAGCAGTGCTCAGCTTTTAGCAGAAGAAATGCTTCATTTTGCATGCTCCATATCCTGCCAGCTCTGAGATGTGAAGCTGCCAATGAACTTGAGAACCTGGGCAGGTTGAGGCTGGGTAGGTTGAATGTTCTGTGAGTTTTGTGGGAGGGAGTGGCAGCTGCATTGCCTGCGTGTTTGGTCCCAGCCTTCTTTGCAAGTGGCCTCAGGTGTAGTACCCACTGCTGCACCCCTGTTCTGCCAATTGTGCCTCTGTCCCAGAACTAAGACGATATAAAGGGAAGGTGTAAGATTTAGCCAAAACTCCTGTATGTAAAGGGCTGGATTTGATCTAGATCTCTTTTGGTCATGTGCTGTTAAGAGTGTCACATTTCCTCTGTGTTCTCCAGTTCTCAGTTTCTGAGAAAAAAGTATATTGGTTAACATAAACAGCTCAATTTAGTTTTAGTACATGAGTTATTGTAAGTAATAAGCATCAGGCAAACTAGTGTGTACAAATAGTACATATTGTATGAAAAAGAGTATTAATTTATAAGTTTAAAAATAAAATACTGTCAAAATGCATCAAAGTGTATTTGAATTATGAAGTATAGCAATCTTAGAAATGTGGAAGGGTGTTTATACTGATTGATAAAGGCTTGCATAATAGATATTTCTGGCAAACAGTTGTGTTTCTGTTTGCAAGCTAACTGCTAGTTCTAGCCTTATTTTTTATTACTTCTTTAATTTTTTCATTACAGTGAAAGAGCAGGCACTTTTGCATTAAAACCAGACACTGACAAATCTTCCTTTCTGTTCTACTTTTGCTACCTAGGAAGGAATAATATCTCCTACTGATCTAGACCTTGTGATGTCTGATGGACTGGGAATGCGATACGCATTTATCGGACCACTGGAAACCATGCATCTTAATGCAAATGGTAGGTAGTTTAAAATTATATGAAAATGAAGGGAAAGCTTACGTTGCACAAGACTCTGGAAATATTGTATAACAAACCAAGTTACAATTGCTGCAACTGTGACTCCTCTCTCTTACTGTAATGGTAAGAAAAGGAAAATTTATCTAAAGCTTGACATCAGGTGGAAGGAAATTGATATTGGTTACAACATTGGTGGATAAGGCTGAAGCA
>NW_010309981.1:0-12575 GCF_000700745.2 Antrostomus carolinensis | reverse complement strand
ACATATTATACTTTTACATATTTAAATTTTATAATTTAATATTTTTCTTTTTAAAAGAATGTATATTAATGCCCTATTTGTAGTAATACTGTTTGTATTTATAGCTAATGGACTCATAATATCATATATGAACTAGTAGCAATCTGAAATAAATCCATGCTTTAAATTTCTCTTTTGAAATGAACATTCAGAATTATAGTGGTCTTCAGCAGATATTACAGAATACAAGAAAAAATCTGTAATGTTTAAAGCCTAACAAACATATAATAATAAATATTTCTGTGCAATATGTGTCATACTGCATTTTAAAGGTCAAAGTAAACTTAAAATGTTTATGCGATAAGAAGTAATTTAAACTAATACAACAGTACAGCATAGATGTGTTTATTTTGAAATTGTTTCTTGTGAATAAACTTTAATGTAAAAAAAGACTTAGTATATCTATTAAAAAATAAAGTGATATAAACAGTAATAATAATTTTTTTGTGAGAGTTGTTATCAAGGGAGAATTTCCTTTTCTTTTTTTTTTTTTTTTTTTTCTCCCTTTAATCTGAACAATAAGAATATCAGTCACTGCCTGAGAGTCACTTTCAAAGGCTTCCAAGATTTCCAGATACCTTGACTGGCTTCTAAAAGACCAGGAAAATTATATTATTTTATTTATTTACACTTATGATATAAATTTAAAAATAATCAGAATGTCTTTGAGTGGATGCATTTAAAGATGTGCTAAGAGGATGTTTCAGGCTTGTAGACTTGCGTGTTAAGAGTCTCTTAATGACAGAAGGAAACAAAAACTGCTTCATGGATCAATGCATCCTCAGACTAAATAAGAGAAAGAAGGATGCATAGCTGTGACCACATCTAATGTTCCAGATCTCATGCCTTACTGACTCATTCATAGCAGCAATGCACTACAGCTCTAACTGTTAAATCCACAGCTAACTAGTCTCCTCATGTTTATGAGAATAAAATAGGAATTTCAGATATTATATCCTACTCTTGTTTTCACTCTTGACTGATAACACATGTAAAGTCATTCTCCTAGAAACACTTCATTGATATTACACCTCTACCTACATTTGGCAACTTTCTCTGCCACTTTTAGTCCACCTTATGCAGATGATAAATGGTCAAAAAGACGGCCGAAGTTAACTTTTTTTTTTTTTTAAATTTTGTCCATTTTGGCATGGTGGTGGTAGAAAACAAAATCTACAGTCCTTTGCAAGTTTTCTTCAGATACATTACAACTTAAGTTACAAAATTGTTTACGATGAGCTTGAAGTACATTGCAAAAAAGCAGATGTGTCACCATTTCAATTCTATACTGGTTTCTTTGATAACTCTGCACAATGAAATAATAGCAGCGATAAGTTTCTTCACATTTCTGAGCCCATTTTTTAAATTGTTGTAACTGATATGTTGCTGCTTGTCACATTTTTTTTCATTTTAATTTGATTTCATTGGAGATAATGAGACCTTTTCACTGAGAAGTTGTACCCATTAAACTTGTAAGTGTTCATTCAGCTATTATCTTTCTGATGCCTGCCAAAAAAGCATGGACAATAATGGAGTAAGTAATGTCCTAGAAAAACTCTTTCTTTTTAATGGTTCTCATTTTGAAAAAAAAAAAAAAAAAAAAACCAAACATTTAAGACTTCAGTGAACAGTATATTTTCCAGTTGGTTTCCCAACAATTTTCCTTATAGACCCTGGGTAGATGGTGTTTAAGTGAACAGTACGTTTCTACTTATCTAAATTGAAAACAGTAACTGCATGAAATAAAAATGTGCTACTTGTTGCAGTATTAATATAGTTCACTAGGCAAAGCATGAACACAACTGAAAAGTTATGTGTAATGCTGACAGTGAACATAAATAAAAAATGAAAAATAACTTAGAAAAATTATTGCTTATGACAGAAATCTGCATAAAACAACTGTTTTACAGAACTATCCATAGAATAACATATGTATTCCTGAGGTGAAATTATTAGGAACAAATTATTTTCTTAACTGTTAGTAAAATGTTTCTTTCAGTGTTGGTGGGAATCCTGCATTACATATTAGTGTGATCAATAATTAAAAAAAAACAAAACAACAAACTTGTAGTTCATGTTTCTATTTAACTGTTACCACTTTTGTACGAGATGTGAATTTTTATGTTCGAACATATAAACAGTTTCCATGCTATAAATATTACTCTCAAGTACTTATAGAGTATATAGTAAATTAATGTTAATTAATATAATTAATAATTAATTATTATTTTTAAAATTATTAATATTAATTAATAAATTTTAAGTGACTGATAACAATGGGTGAGGATACTAACTTACTTACACTGATACTAACAGTCACTCTTAGATTTCTAAAAGCTTCTTTTTACAAATTGCAGCATGTGAGAAATAACAGATTATGATAAAAATCTGCAATTCACTTGAGCTAATTTGATTAATCAAGCAGTAATGAAGCAGTAATTCTAAACAGATAATATAAAGTTTTATTAATCAGAGTATCATGTATACCAGAATAATTTTTCCTTTTATTGCTACTTGCAACACGAATTCATTAAATATTGTATGAATTGGTTACTGTAAATATTTCTCTGTAGCAAATGTATACTTAACAGCTGTTATATTTCTTTTACTGTTCTTAATGTTACACCAATAATTATCTTTTGCGGGGACTGACAAATCAAATTATGCAAGGCAATGAAACATAGTTTGTAAAATTATGCTGTAATCTTAAACCTACAGCAACTAAGGTTCTGATAGTGGCTATATTAGAAATGTATTTTTAATTATTTTTAGATCAGATATAAGAAACCAGTCCAGATTTAAACTTTTTATATAACTTGCTAAGCGAAAGAGTTTGTGGTTTGGTTATTAATTTGAAAATTAATTCAAAAATTAATTTAGTTTATTTCTCATTAAAAACATAGTAGAAGGATGGGCAACCACAAAAAAATTAAAACAAAAGACAACTCACCCCTCAGCCCTTCCTTCTTCCCAGGGACAACTTTGCTCCTGATTTCTCATCAGGAGGGGGAATGGGGGTTGCAGTCAGTTCATAACACTTTGTCTCTGCTGCTCCTTCCTCTTCACACTCTTTTTTTTTCCCTGCTCCAGCATGGGTCACTCCCACAGGAGATGGTCCTTCATGAACTTCTACAGCATGGGTCCCTCCTATGAGCTGCAGTTCTTCAAGAACTACTCCAGCATGAATTGTTTCCACAGGGTATAGTTCTTCAGGAATGGACTGCTCCAGCATGAATCCCCCATGGATTCAAAAGTCTTGCTGGAAAACCTGCTTCTGTGTGGGCTCCTCTCCACAGACCACATTTCCTGCCTACTCCAGCATGGGCTCTCCATGGGCTGCAGCTTCCTTCAGGGCACATCCACCTACTGCAACATGGAGTACTCCACAGGCTGCAGTGTGGATATCACCTACTAACTATAAAGAAATTTTCCCTAATTTATATATTAAAAAAAAAATAGTTGTCCAAACTCCT
The DNA here is from genome assembly GCF_000700745.2 of Antrostomus carolinensis. NCBI lineage: Eukaryota > Metazoa > Chordata > Aves > Caprimulgiformes > Caprimulgidae > Antrostomus > Antrostomus carolinensis. The sequence continues at coordinate 9,063 of NW_010309981.1, read as the reverse complement.
ACTGTATTCCCATGACATTTGAATATCTTAGAGTGTTCTGTAGTTATATTAAACCACGTGAAACTGAACAATATTAGCAAACATCTTTTATTTCAGCCTGTAGCTCAAGGTGAAGCACAAAGTGTGCAAAATATATTGAATGAACATAAGGAAAATAATTTCTTGGGAACCTTCTTTAAAGTATAACTTACTGATAGGAAATTCTAAGTGCATTTATTTCTTCAATTTCTTAATTAATACATCAAACACTCAAAAGTTCTGAATCTGTGAGAAAGAAGATATGTTTAATGATTCTTTCATATAATATACACTCCCAGACATCAACTGTCTATTGAAATGAATGCACAAAATGCATCAATAGAGATAATGGAAAGGTACCTTATAACATCTGGCATATAGAAACATGCACAAGAAAACTTAAGAAATGTGATATACCATATGTTAAGCAAAGATTTGAAGATATAAGAATAAGAATGGCTTGGAATAAACATGTTTTTAAAGTAAAAAACACATGACCAAAAGACATGAAGAAAATCAGTGAAGGGAAAGGTTATAATATTCAAAGCCTTGTATATATAAACATTATACACTAGTGGCACATCTCTTACAGAATCAAGTGAAAACTCCTGAAAGTAAGTTATTTATTAGTAAAAATTGGTGGGTTTGTTTTTTCTTTGTTGTTGGTGGGGGTTTTTTGTTGTGTTTTTTGTTTGTTTGTTTTTGTTTTTGGTGGGGTTTTTTTTTGTAGCATTTTAACTTACCTGGCAGCCATACAAGACACAGCCACTCGCACACATCCCCCGCCTTGCCCCTTTCCCCCCCACAGAGGGAATCGGGGAGAGAATTGGAGGGGTAAAGGTGAGGAGACTTTTAGGTTGAGAACAATTTAATAATTAGAGTAAAATAAAATTAAAATCATAAGAATAATAAGAGTAATGATGGTAACAACTATATGTATATCTGAGTGATGCACAGTACACTTGCTCACCACCCGCTGATAACGATCCTGAAGGAACGAAAAGGAACCCTGAAACCAAAATCACAATCCTGGATAAATGAGCCTGAGTGATTCCTGAGAGAATCCCCCCACTTTCTTGTCAGCCTAGGTTAATATACTAAACATGATGTAGTATGATATGGAATATCTTATTGGCATATCCAACTGTCAATTTTGGGTTTTACTAACTACTACACTTCTCTTTTTCTCCCGCCACTTCCAGTCCTCTGTTCTTGGAAACTGCCCAAGCACGACGTCCTTGTAGTTATCCACATTGTTCTCATAACAATCCTCACTGAAACCAAAACACTGTGCTTTCTAGCTACTAAAAAGAAAATTAACCCTCTCCTGGCAAACACCAGGACAGTTTTGTTTTGTTTTGTTTTTTCCCCACAATGTAATATAGTAAAATTCTTCCCTGGGTTTTTCAGACCTGTCAGCTTTTAAACATAGTTGTTTTTTTTCAATTTTCTTTTTGTTCTTAATTTTCCAAAATGCTTATTTTTTTGTTGTTTCGGGGTCCCCCTATCTCCCTTAATTTTCTGTTCTCTTTGGTGTTTTTTCTAGATCACTGTAGGTCAAGATAAGGTGATACACGAGGAAATACGAGGAAAAGCGTAAAGTGAATTTACTTTCCCAGTTCCTTCTCCTTTGCTGTGGATATCCCTTTTCTTTTTAACTCCCGAACAGTTTCTCTTAGACGGAAATTAAAATTTTGATTTTATTTGAAATATCTTAATCAGTTTAACACTGTTGTAGTTCAAAACATTTGACTTTTTTTTTTTTTTTTTTAATCTAAAAGATGCTGGTATGGAACGTTATCTGATGAACATTTCAATTTCTAGCTCATCTTCATGGGGAACTTTCCCTAAATATGCAAAATGCCAATTCATGTCAACATCCCAAAATCTTGCCCATTTAAACTGACATTGACAATACTACAAAAGTGGAAATAATTTTTTCCAAAGTTTGTTTCTTAAATTTCCCTCTGACTTAAAAATTGCCCTGAATCTGAAACAGGTTGTCTTGGCTGTCAAACTGTGAAACAGAATTAACGTGTTATGGAGAAGGAACCAGAAGTCTCATGAATAAAATATACGAAACTTACATAGAAAGTAAGTTTTCCAGCTGGTTGAGGGAGGTGACCCTCCCACTCTTCTCTGCCCTGGTGAGGCTGCCCCCTCCCAGTTCAAGAGAGAGGGGGAACTTCTGGACTAACAGTGGAGGGCTACAAAGATGATTAAGGGGCTAAAGCATCTTTCTTATGAGGAAAGACTGAGAGAGCTGGGTCTGTTTAGCCTGGAGAAGACTGAGAGGGAACCTTATTAATGTTTATAAATATCTAAAGGGCAGGTGCCAAGAGTATGGGGCCAGACTGTTTTCAGTGGTGGCCAGTGATAGGACAGGGGGTAATGGGCAAAAATTGGAACACAGGAGGTTCCACTTAAACATGAGAAAAACTTCTGTACTGTGAGGGTAACAGAGTGTTGGAACAGGCTGCCCGGAGAGGTTGTGGAGTCTCCTTCTCTGGAGACATTCAAAACTCTCCTGGATGCAGTCCTGTGCAACTTGCTCTAGGTGAACCTGCTTTGGCAGAGGGGGTTGGACTAGATGATTTCCAGAGGTCCTTTCCAACCCCTACCATTCTGTGATGCTGTGAAATGTGACACTGAAGCATGCACACAGATCTTTAATATTGTTTTGGATTGCCCTATTTTTTTCTATAAAATACCTTTATTTTTCCCCTTAAAAGAACTCCTAAAAATATATTTTCAAAGAAGCTTAAAAGTTGCTTATCTAGTTTCATCAGAATAAGTCACTGAAAGCAGAAAACAGGAGGCTGAGTATGTATTCCAGGAAGGAGTTTAGTAATATGGTTTTAATCTCAACAATAATAATTTTAGTCATATAGAAAAAAGTGGAGATGACAGAAAATGTGAGACTCATTAAAGAATACAAAATCAAATAACTACATAATCATTCATATGAATTTGTTAAGTTCTTACATATATTAAAAAATAAAATATACTTCATAGATTTAATTAGTCTATACAAGCTCTTATATTGTTAAGTATTGTGTGCATGTGAATAAGTAAAACAAAGAAGTTTTTCAAGATATTAGGAATACTAGCTATTGACTTTTTCACTGTCTTTGAAACACTGAGAACTAATTTTTAATTCTAACAAAGTGAAGAGGAGGAAAAATTAAAAAAGAACATTTCTTGAAGTGCATGATAGATACTAAATAGTATGTACGTATCTTTCAATGTCATAATAAAATACCCTAAAACTTGTTTTCAAACATCTTGTCAAATTAGAAGTTAAGCTATTTATTCTATGTCCACACTTACAAAGGGTATGGTAGTTCATTTTAATAAAAGCTCTTTAATTTTGCTTCTTAAATCACATGCAGTGTTCAATACTGGCTCTAATTCTGTACAGTTTCTTCTCTCTTATTTTTCAATTAAATTGTCACGGAGTAATGGCTACTTTCTCTCTTTTGAGCCTCACATGTTAACAAGCTTGATAGCACTCCACTGAACCCTCCCCATATGTATACAACACTACCTGATCTACTACAGGGTCTGTTGCCAAAATAAAGATAACAATCTTTGAGAGTCCTTGCTCCGAGTTCAGCGTTTTACTGTTGCAAAAATGGTGAGCTGCAATAATGGTGAGCTGCAATGCAGCTTAGGTCATGTCTTCCTGAAGAAGAACTAGCAAAACCAAATGCCAGCCATTACTTTGTGACATTACCTTTTGAGGGAAACACTAAGTGGGAGCAGAGCCCATGCTGTGAAACCAGGGACAGGTACCAATCAGGTAGAATTCTTCAGAATATCATACGGCTTGAAAGAGAAAGGAAATGTAACTTTTGCAACACTGAGCAAGAGAAACTCTACATGCCAGTAACCACAACAAAGACTGATGATCTAGGAAATTCTATCGGAAATCCCTATGTAGGTCTATACTATAAAAGTCAAGAGACCAAGGTGAAAATTCAGCTAAGTTAAGAGCAAAAGCACAGACTAATTGTCAAGAGGTTCCCAGGTATGGTTTTGGCATGTGCCATCTGTTCTTCCACTGTTATAGGACAGTATGGACCAAGGGCAGTACCAGTTCAGCTCATTTTTTTTTCTTTTTTTTTCTTTTTTTTTTTTTTTTCTCCCCCCCCCCAGAGTTATAGGGTGAGGAAAAATAAGGGTTTAACAATCTTTACACTGTGGTCTGCCATTTGCCTCAGGACCAGTAATTGATCCCTGGATCATTTTAATTACTGATATAGACAAAGCTTAAGGGATTAAAATGGAAGGAAAGCTGTGGGAAAAAAATGTTGTTAGAGAATTCATGAGCTTCTGTGAGACTGGAAAAAGTTTCCTGGATCAGAGAGGAACTAGAGAAATTGCAAACTGAAATCTTGGAACAAAAGTTATATGAAAACCCCAGGAGATAAAGATCTGGAGCTGAGAAAGGAAGGAAGATTTATTTATGAAGACAGGATTAATTAGATTTCCAAGAATAAAATATTTCTTTTAATCTTCTGTACTGTGAACATGCAATAAAACAATGAAAGTCATAAAGGACAGCCAGAATATTTTGTGTGACAGAGGAACTTGGCAGAAATTATTTAATTTTGTCAAGTCAGGGTCTGTTCCAACATTGGATGAAGTGAAACTTCCCATATAGTCCAGAGGGTCTTAACTCACTCCTTAAGCAAACAAGGCTTTACACAAGATTTCATGCTGACCAAAATCTTCAATTTGCTAACTAAGATTAGCTTTATTATCTATGATATAATATATATGAGAAATAATTTAGTTTGGTGAAAAAAATTCTACATTTAATTTGGGACATATTGTGGAAAGGAAAATTAACTATTATGGGAAAATGAACTGTTATATTCATAAATTTACATATGTGAAAGATTTGGAATAACAAATATTATGTATATTTACAAAATTGTACTTGCTTACTGGCTGCAGCAGCACTTTTTGTAAGCTAAAATTAGTTTCTGAGAAATTTGATTTGGTTCATTCTTTAAGCTTCTAGAGTCAGATCATTTACATATCTCCCCCTTCTCACAACTTTAAAATTCATTGTGAGCACATACTTGGAGAATTTTAATGTTATGATGCACACAGCTATTATCTTCAGCTACATTCATATTGACACTTGGGCACTTACCAGTATTCTGCTACGAGTCCCCTCAGGAGCTAAACTCATGTTTGGAAATTATTCAGAAGACTGTAATTCAGAGTTTTTAAATTTTATATACATTAATGATGATACTTGGTGGCCTGTAAAGATCCAAAATATTTTTTTTCTACTTTAAATATATGCATCTCAGAGAAAAAAAATATATATATATGTGTGTGTATATATATATATGTATATATAATATTTTAATTTGCAGTTTGTTTTACTGGCCTAACTTCTTCATTAAAACAAGATTGAATAATCCTAATACTGAAGAGGATTAAGCTACTTAGTAGAGAATTTTTTCCTGTTACGGGAGACTAAAAAATTTGCTTGGGTTAAAAGGGATTATTCTGTTTGCAAAAGCACTAGGAATATGGAAGTATTGTACTAGGTGATTTTGAATAAAAATGTTTCCTGAAGAAGACATTACTATGCTGTTGTTAAACTGGTAAGGAATGATCAAGGCTATTTACAAGGCTATATAATAGCCTTTTCTGCAGTAGATCAATTCATTAGATTCTCCCTACCTTATTCTAAAAAATAAGAATTCACAGTTGATGTCCTTCTAACTGTTTTTTCTAAGAGGAAAATAGATGCTTATCTAGAAAGTTCAGCTTGCAAAAAGTTCAAGATTGTATATGGTTGATCTGTCCTACTTAGTAACTCTTCTTGTCTTTTTATGAAGGAAACCACTGAGTCATATTGCAAATTCCCTTTGACGTTCTCTGAAGACCACTTTCACCTGTTTCTATTTCATATAATGCACAGGCTGTGCTTTTTGTAGCCTGCTGTGGGGTAGTCCTTCTTTATCTATAGTTAACTGAAACCTGTTTTCACTGCGTGCTTGCCCAGTGCAATAATTGACATAACTTCCATCTGTTTTGGCACTGTTTACAATATGTGTAAGGAAAAACATTTGTTTGTCTTGCCTTAAAATTGAATTGTGACTAAGTAAGGCTGAGTAAAAGGTTGTTCCTTTTTTGGAGTGACTAAGGATAACTCTGTTAGTAGGATATCCTGGAGTGCAAAGTGGGGCAGCAACAAAAAGAGACATAAAAAGTAAGGATCCTGCAATGTAGATAAGGACAGGAAGACTCCTTGGTAATGACAAATATGGAACAAACCTTGGAGATTGGAATAAGCAGATTCCAAAAGGAAACCATATTTTCTTACAACCAAGAAATCAATTTATAATTATTGAACCCTCACTCGTGCAGCGAAAGATTTACTTTCAAATCTCTCTGGTTCAGCTTATTTTAGTGTTTCCTTTAAAAAAAAAAAAAAAAAAAAAAATCTTAGTTCACATTGTATTCTGATAGAAAATAGGAATGGAAATGGAAAGTCACTCTGCAGTTTTGAACAATCTTGTTTCAATTAATTTCTCACTGACCTTCTAGTCCTAGACAACTACCGTGATCCATCAAGAAGAAAAGATTAAAGAAAGAGAAACTGCCAACTTTGAGACCTACTTTTCCTTGTCTCATCTCTGGGTAGAACTCCATTAGGCTCATAAAGGGTGCTCTGCTTAGTTTCTACCTGTTGTTCCTATTTTTACATTCTTGACCCACTAGCACCCTCCCTATCCTCCACCTTTTTTTTCCCATCTGTTGTCTCCCATAATACTTTGGTTTCTCTCCAGATTCCTGTAGAGATTGTTTACACTCATTTCTAAGGGGACAACCAACAGGAATTATAACCAGAGAAAAAAGGTCTATCCACCAATTTCCTGCCCTACTAGGAAAAGCTACTGGCCTCAACAGTAACAAATATAGCTGTTTATTCTCTTAAAGCCATTCCTGAGCCCTCTCCCATCAAAGGAGAAAGCAGAGACCACCATGGCAGGGACTGACACCTCTCTGATACCATAACTGACCACATTTGCTATGTTTGTCATCACCATGCCATTCTCACTGCTGTTCTGAAAACTATACAAAAGAGGTAGTGGAATAGGCAGCACTTATATCCATCGTGATCATCAACTCCAGCTATGGCATATAAAGATGTTTACAGGAAAAAAACCCAAAAATAATAATAAAAAAAGGATTAATACTATCTAATTATATTCCTGTCATTTGGTGTTTTATCATTGGGAGAATCAAGAAGGCTGAAAAAGGATTGAGTTGGGATTCAGTCTGACACTCACTAGGTATTCAGTATGGGATGTATTGCTATATAACAAGTTTTTCTTGAAAAGAATTGGTAGTTGATTCTCCATTTCCTGTCTGTTCCTATGAGGCAGAAAATCATTGGAATAGGCTTAAGAAATCTTGATTCTTACCTTTGCTAATAAGCATCCTGTGATATTAAACATTTTGCTTCCCCTTTGTTACTTTTATACATTAAATAATATGAAGTTTATTTTTCTCACAAAAAATGGTAAAATATTGAATAGATGTCTGACTTAAGATGCATTTTATATTTTTATAGATCTTCAAGCTTAAAGCACTGAAACAATTCTGTCAGCTTTTGCCACTGTACTTTGATTTACAAAAACCAGAAACATTGAAATGATTAGGCAGTGATTCAAGCATGTCTAGTGGAAGGATAAACAGTTTTGATTTAGCTAAATCTAAAAAAGTTCTCATTGTAACTATGACTTACTATCCCACAATTATAAACCAAATCCAGATGATTCTTATCTCTTTGCTACCACAAACAATTTTTTTCTATGAGAGTAAACAGCACAGAGTTGTCTGGGAAAATTTTAATTATCATAAATATAAAGCTATTTTTATAGAAGACATACATTAATCCAAATGCATATTTGGATAGAAGACAAGAATCTCCAAATTAAATGGGGTTTTTTTTAGAGATAACGCTGATACTTTCTTCCCCTACTCCCCATAACAAACCTTAGCTAAGACAAGTTTACAAAATATGAAGGCTTATATCAGAAAAAGTGTGACCAGCAGGACAAGGAAAGTGATCATCCCCCTGTACTTGGCAATGGTGAGGCTGCATCTCAAGCATTATGTTCAGTTTTAGGCCCCTCACTACAAGATATTCAGGCTCTGAAGAATGTCCAGAGAAGGGCAACAAAGCTGGTGAAGGGCCTGGAGAAAAAGTCTTAAGAGGAGCGTCTGAGAGAACTGGGGTTGTTTAGCCTGGAGAAGAGGAGGCTTAGGAGAGACCTTATTGCTCTCTACAACTACCTGAAAGGAGGATATAGGGGGGTGGGGTTGGTCTCTTCTTCCCAGTAACAAGGTATAGGACAAGAGGAAACGGCCTCAAGTTGTGCCAGGGGAGGTTTAGACTGGATATTAGGAAAAAAAAATAAATTCTTCACTGAAAGGATTGTCAAGCATTGGAATAGGCTGCCCAGGGAAATGGTTGAGTCACTATCCATGGAGATATTTTAAGAGAAATAAAGATGTGGTGCTTAGGGACATGGCTTAGTGGTGGACTTGGCTGTACTAGGTTAACAGTTGGACTTGATGAACCTAAAGGTTTTTGTAGCCTAAACAATTCTGTGATTTTATAAAATGGAGAGAAAACTACAGAATGTCTGCTATCATATTCCGTAAGTACAAGTTCAAGTTTCCAGTCCATTTAAAGTATCTGTGTTAAATTTGAAATTTACTTTAAATTAACATTGCAAAAATCGCTTAAGTTATATCCAAATATATAGTATGACAATCTCATAAAATAGAAGGCTTTTTAACAGAAAAAAAAAAAAATATATTTTCATAGGAAATACAATTTCTCAGTTGAATTAACATTAATAGAAAATTCAGACCTTCACAATATGAATTGTAGAGTAGCTGTAATAAAACCTTGGACTTCAGGCTGCAAACACTTAAGCAGTGTATAACTTCATGCATTTGGACTCAAACACAATCACAGAATCATAGAATAGATTGGGTTGG
>NW_010309980.1:134391-136494 GCF_000700745.2 Antrostomus carolinensis | reverse complement strand
ATATATATATAATGATAAATTTTCCTCATTTATGCTTTGAGTTTAGGCTTACACTATTTACCATATTGCTACAAACATAAACTTGGTGTATTGACTTGATGTATTGTCTTGGATTAACTTTCACGTCTTTCTTGGGATGTAAGCTTGTGTGATTCTTAATGCTCTTGTGAGCTTTCTCTTAATGCTCTTGTGAAAATGGACTGACAGTAGCTCCCAATGACTTCAAAAGGTAGTGAACCCATAACATGCATTTAAAACTCTGTGGCTGCCTCACTTTCTCTCAGTTGCTTCCTTTCCAAAATTTACCACCTGGAAAAACTGACATGGAAGTATCCTTTTTCTACTAGAAACCCTTGTCTCTTCTTAGTAAAGGATGTTCCATCATTTGCTTGTGCTCTTTGTAAGAAAAGTCCTTTAGGTCATGACCAATTAATTGTCCCAAATGAGTCACTATAGAACAGTTAGAAGATGCTGTTGAAATAACAGCTCCACAGCCCAGCTTTGCAAGATGTGTTGTAGGTAGTTTATATGAACTGCCTCTGCTTAGTTTGTTCCAGTTCATGCAGAGAAAATGATGGTCCATTTCAGGATTAAACTGCTTTTAAAACACAGTTTGTAAGTCTTTACACATCCTCAGTAGAAGCTCTGGCCTTATTCCCCATAAATAAGGATCATAATTCAGATTATATCTGTGATCTAAAGCAATTCTTTATTGCCTTTTCTTCACTTGGCACATTACTTTCTGAGTTACTTGGTATTCTGCTATCTATAGGCATTACAAAGAATGTCTCATGGTCTCTTCTGACTCTTATTTCAGTGGCCTTGAAGGCTCAGAATATTTAAAGTTTTTAGTATGTATTTGAAAACAAAAAAGCTTAGCTATAACACCATCTCTGAAATACATTATTCAGCTTGAGATGAAGTAGAGGGGAAGGTTTGTGACAACAGATAATTGAAAGGAGAAATTAGCACTGATTTCCCTTGAAGGTCCAGCTCACACTGTAGTAGCAGTCTTAAATTAGTCACTAAACAGTAGCATGTGTCAGTGGCTATAAACGACTACGAGAAATACTTCTAGCACTTTGCATATTCAATTTGCCATACATGCTGTATATCTAGCTCCACTGTGGTACCCCAGGGGCAGTATGTATCAGAAGGAAGGAGAAAGGTTATGAAAAGCTTTGATAGAACTTAAACATACACTGTAATAATTATTTCATTTCACTTGTATATGAAAATGATTTACTAGCACATCTTCAATAAAAAAAAGCTCTTGCCTTTAGTGAACACACTCATCTGTGCTTGCAAACATAATGCTATTTGCCTCATAAGCTCACAATGGAAAGAAAACCTGTTACAAATTCAGTCAATGATCCAACAGGAAATTAAACCTTTTAAAAATGAATGAACCAATGGACCAAGAGTAATGGAAGAAAATGTACAAAGTAGAAAGAGTGAGTCATTAACTTGATTTAAATATGATTTTTTTCTTTTTTGGCAGTAAGGCACCAAGGTCTGACATGATTTCCCTTTTCAAAAATGCAGCAAGATGAGAACTTCCAAAATCAGAACTAAATATTTCTTTTTTTAATTAGAAAAAAAGAAAAATGCTATACTGGCCAGGAGAAAAATGTCAGAAAACATATGTATCTGAGAATCTCCATTTAATATAAAGTCACCTTTTCCTATGACTTTTGAGGAGAAAAGGACTTGCTCTGGTTCTATAATATTTAATTATATGGAAGGATAGGCAAGACAGAAGAAAGGGCCTTTACTCTGAATCTGAAGAATGCAGAGCTGGCCAAAAGCAAATATCAGTGCATGATTCCCACTCACAGACCACACCACTGGCATCTGATTTACCAGAACCTCACTATTGTCTTGATTTAAGGATGATGATGCTCTTGTCTTTCAACAATGTGATATTAATTGTAATAAAAAAGTAATTACCATTTGTAGACAAGATGTCAGGACTTCACATTAACACACACACAGCCCTCCAGAGTAAAACTCTACATTGTGGATGTATGAACACTTTCATAGGAATATGTCCAAAATTATTTGATAGAAATTGGTACATTTGTGGCAGTCTTGAATATCAGA
>NW_010309980.1:94442-134357 GCF_000700745.2 Antrostomus carolinensis | reverse complement strand
CAGCAGAGTGAGTTTAGCCAAGCTGGCAAGGGAGTAAAGATTATATCAGAAATCATTAAAGGTCTATACTTATTTTCCTTACCTTTCCATTGCTAAGTGGTTCAAAAACTCATCAATAACGAAAATTAAAAAGTTTCCATAGACCTAATCCCAGTTGTTTTTAGAGATTATTGCTGGGACATTTGTTTCATGATAGTATATTAATTAATATTAAGCACAAATAGTTAACATTGATGTTGCTTATGAAATTCACCTTTCAGTCCACCTTATGAATATCGCCTTCTACACTCTTCTCCTCCTTCATCAAAAGTCTTGCCTCATCGCTTTTTTAGAGAGGTAGAAAAGCAAGAAAGGAGCTAAACCATCATCTGTTTGCCTTTGCGGTGAGTGGTCCTGTCCACAGGAGCAGGAAAACAGAAATACATCAGCCCAAGATCTATGAGACCTGCTGATAGGGATAAAAATGTTAAAAAAAAAAAAAGGAAAATAAAAAGAAAAAAGAAAAAAATTACTGTAATGCTTAGTGGAAGTGCAGTTAGTGCAAGAAAAGCTCATTTTGTGTATGTTTTATATGTATGTTTTGAGATACTCTCTTTTGCACTTCTTTAGATGATTTATTGTGGAAAACATGTTTGTATTAGTGTAACGTTTAAAGTTTTTTCACACATACTCAAACTGCGAAGAACATGGTTAGAATAATAACAATAGAAAACTATCCTCTAGAGGGAGACTTTTTAGCCACGTCTTTGCCACTAATGCTGATAAATTCACTGATAAAGAGCAATAAGAGAAGGGTCATCTGAGTAAAGAGGGAGTCAGGGAATCTCTTAGTAGCTTGAAAGTTTAATCCCAAGGTCATGTCCTGCTCAGGAGCTTTTACATCTTGGTGCCATATGTGGAGCCATACATGACTAGGTCTGTTTGGAGTTGATGGTATTTATTGCCAGTAGGATTACTTGGTAAATGAGATACAGCGATGGATTTTCAAAGCGATAAACAGAAGGATGCAGACAAATCCTATTAACAATTAACACGATTTGTGCTTGTACTGCACCTCCCACTCACCACCTTGAAGAATTGCTCCATGCTGTCTGAACTGTTGTTCTGCATAAAATCATGTAAATTGTAGTCTATTTAAAAAGAAGCTAAAAAACCCCCCATCGCATTCCACTGAAATATGAATAATGATTCAACAGTCATCAGCTGTGGTTGCCATAAGAAACAAGATTTCATAAATCTATAAATTGTAGAAGAGACAAAAATGCCACAAGCAACATTAATCTAGTAAAATGATAACCAAAGTGGGATCTTATTTTCAGTGCTAGGCTCTTTTTTTTTTTTTTCAGCTTCTATGGTTTCTCAACAGATCAACAGAAGTTCCAACTGTAAAATTAAACAGTTTTGGGAAGCCTTGAAGGCTCAATCTGATTGACTGTATTATCCACCCTTTGTTGGTAGTTTCAAATGATTTATTTATTTTGAAGAAAGCCAATAAGAAATACAAAAAAAGTCATAAGTCACTTCATATCACAGTCTGCTGTTAAACAGTCAAAAATATCATATATAAGACAAAATCTGCTCTGAGTATTTGCAGTGTTTAATATTTTAAAAGTCCTAGCATATCATTTTTGGGGAGCTGTGTGTAAACACAGAAAATATTTATTAACAAAAAGAAATAAAAAATAAAGGAAACAAGGATCTAGCACTGATTCTAAGAACTGATTTGCTCAATTTAAAGCAGAAATCCCTGTTTTCTATACCTTAAATCCTGTTTGTATGATCAGTATAAATTACCACAGCACAAGCAGGTCGCTAGGTGATCTCATGCATGAAGACAAAGTACTGTATGACACATCGTCAAGAATAAAAAAAAGGTTGATGAACACTGGGAGTCATAAACTTTGAAACAGGATATAAATTGTCAGAAAGGAAATAAAAATAAGAGTGTTTCTCTGCAGTCTTTGATAGCTATAGCTTCCTGGAAAACTGTGTTTAGATCTGCATAATGGTGTGAGCCCAGTAGAGTGTAAGTAGTAAGGGGATGTGATGAACTGCTTGGAAAATTCTTTAGAAGTGTTTGGATAGGGAGAAAGATTGTTCTGGAGCAAAGAATAGCCCATTGAGCTCTCTTTTCTACATTTAATAAACACCTTTATAGAGGAAGCATGCTTTTGAAGTTATATTTTTATGTTGGAACACAAATGTGTTTCTTGATGTTTTCTGTCCTTCTGATGACATTGGACATAAATTTGATGTAGGTTTCCAAGCATGCTTAGAAAAAAATATAACTACCCAAACTTTCCTTTCACTTCAATAGTTAAAACAGGGTTGTAATTAAGTAAGATTCATTTTTGCATGTACACGTATAGGACTGTAATAAATTTAAGACACTGAATGTCTCAAACCCTTATTATTAGTGCTTCAGGTATATAAATATGGAGTAACTTCATTGAATGCAGTGACAGAGTGAAGAAGTCAAGAATACAATTTTATCTCATTTGTTTTATTTAATTTTCATTACTTTCCTACTTGATTTTTTTTTTTTTCATAGTTACCTGTTTATACACACAGACCCAGGTCTGGGTATGGCATACAGACTCAAAATCACTTTACACTGCGTACCTGTGTCAAATGGTGTATTTAGAAGTCAAGTCTGATATTGCATACATGCCCATTTTGTAGTGTACTTGGATTTTATTATTGCCTGAGTATTCTATAAGTCTGAAAATAAATTTATTGATTTTATATATATTCATGTAAAGGTGTTTCTCAGTATCACTGTTTCTGATTCGGATCCTGTGTAAGACCCCCTCTTGTGGAATGCATGCAATACTTCCAAATAATTTCTATTTGTTTTAGCTAGTAAAATGTCAACAAAAGGCTCTGTTCTGATGATACCTGCACATTAGTTTTTGTTAAGTAAGAGCCTGCTCACAGCCAACCAAGATTAGAAAACTATCCTTGATTTACCAGAGAGCTGGATGAAGTGTATTCGAGTGTTTCCCTTGGCTTATGTCTTTCTCCTTCAGTTTCCCCATATGATTTTTGCCTTCTCCTTTTGCCCCTCTTAATTCTTCAGCTCCCTTCCTCTTGAACCTTGTGTGAAATTAGAGTAAAAAATATTTAAGGATGAGAAGTGCCCTCATCTGACTGTAAATTCCATGGAGTGTGCTTGGTAGAGCAAGATGAAAAAGCATAAGTAAATGTAAGAACACATGATATGGGCTAGATTTTTAATGGTATGCTTTTAGAGACACTTGCATTCATCTGTCCTAGTTGTTTTGCAAGATAAATTACATAACAGGGTCTACCAAGGAACTAATTTTTACATGAAATATGAACTTGGGAGGTTCGTTTCAATACAATATTGAAAAACTTCTAGGCTTTCAGTTGCTAATGGCTCTCTTGACTCTCTTTTGTTCTTGAGTGTCCAGTTGGAATAATGTGAATCTTCCTACAGTAGTTTTCTGTGACTACTCAATAGCAAATCATGATCCTACCCAGTAACTTGGAAAAACTAATTTACATATGTTCATTAGATGTTTGTCAAAAAAGATAAACATTATTCATGAAGCTTAGCTTTTGTCCGTGATTAGTTTAGATGAGCAGACTTTCATTATATTGTAAGAAATAAATCCTTTTAAAGACTTAAACCAATGTCTTCAGATCCAAAATTATTAATTCTCCTACTTAAGGGACTAGAGCTTTCATTAAGCCAGTATGAATGCCATAGATAAATTATTAACATTGCTTTTTGCATAATTGCATGGCCAGGTGAAATGCTTATGTATATATATATATTTCATTTATATAAAATGTGTATGAATCTATATATTGCATTTTAAAGGCAAAAACAGATGAGAGCTGCAGCAGTCTCTTGAATTCTACTTTGCATTTTGGAAGTGCTGTAAATCATTGGAGCTATGTAGTCAGAGTTTATGATTTCCATCAAAGAGCACAAGACATATTTCACTGTGGTCTATCCATTATTCTGCACATACTTGAAAAGAGAAACTCAAACAAAACTCTCATTAGGAAACATTGACATAAGTCTAGCAGAGAATTCATTTACTTGTACACAGTGATACAGCAAAGTCGGTGAGAGCCATATATTACCCTGCTGCAGCAGGTGGAGGGGTGGAAAAGGAGATGTGCATCCAGACATGTATTTTTTGTTAAGCTCTTCCAAGGTTTGTGTTTCTTCTTATTTCTGGTAGCTTTGGAACCAAATGAAAATTTATAGCTGAAGTGTCAGGGAGCAGGGAGGATTGGCTGCTCCATAAGCACCAGGAACTAGAGGCTGAGCCCACGTGGTACCAAGCCAAGGCCTGGTACCACTGCACTTGGGTAGGGCAGCAGTGGGGGACAATCACAAGTCCTGATCCTTAAATGGGTCCATAGTGATGAGGCAGATCAGAAGGGACTGGAGTCAGGGTCAGGTCCAACGATGATAACCAGGGTCAGACACAGTCCAGTCATCATCACTCAGGTCCATAGTGACAAAGGGAAGGTCAAGCTGGGATATCAGACCCCTGGGTTGGGGTCTGGATCAACAAGGTCCATGGCCAGGCACGGGTGGGTGCTCCTATGGTATAACTCAGGCCAAGACTGAGGACTCAGACCTGAGCTGAACTGGGATGGAGGAGCTCCCAGGTTAGTCTGATCAGGGCAATTAAGCCCTATTAGTGGCCTCAGGGCCCTGACATAAAGCAGATAAAAATCAAATGAGAGGCTCCTGGTTGTAAAACAACAGCAACTTTCCTAGCAGTAGAAGCAATGAGTGTTTCCAAGAGTGTGTTACACAAGGGGGTAGGTGTGCTTTCCAAATGTTCTCTTGACATATCTGTACCTATTCCATTGCTTTCCTGCCTAGAAGGGGTTAAGGTCAGGGCTGCTGTTGTGGTTGAAGTCCTGTCAAAGTAGCAGTGCAGGAACCACTTCAAGGGCTTGTAATGGGTTGGCCAGAATAAATGGAGGGATGGGCAATGGAAATTGTGTCTCAGCTGTACTATGCTTGTTTGGGTGGTGGGATGTTTTTGTTTTTTTTATTTTGTAGGTTTGAGAAAAATTAAAAAAATGCTGTAAAAAAAGAAAAAATTATGTATATTCCGTGTGGGAATATTTTTTTTTAATAATATTTTTCTTTAGTTCTGCAGGTATCACACAAAATGTGCAGAGCCTGAATCACACTGAAACTTTAATTTACACTAAATGGAATTGATCTTGTCGGTCTGTATGCACTGGTTCTTATTGAATCTGTTGCTATTAGGATGATGTGATACATTTATTTGGTTTCTTTATTGTACTGATCCTTATTTTAGATTCTCACTAGTATCATACCCTGTATGATACCTTCAGACATGGAAACATGTTCATTGGAGAGGGTTGGTTTTTTTTTTTCAAGGCCTATTAACACCTTTTTCTCTGCTGCCCACTGAATCTGTACGTTTATCAAGTTCACCAAACTGGCAGGTTTGCCCCCTCCTTGTTGTAGATGGCTATTCTTTTTTGGTCATTTGAACTCAGATGGTTGGCTTTGGGTTTACTCTTGTTGGTATTCAAAACATACCCGTACATCATTAAAATATTAAAAGTTGAGAATTCTCTTAAACAATATTACAGGTAGTGTCAAAATTCTACATGTTTCTTCAGTTATACAATAGTTGTCATAAAGGTTTGTTGAGAAAAATGCACAATGTGTCTATGATTTCCTTAAAAAATGATTCTAAAGCCCTCTGTGGTACTTCAGGAAACTTCTAATCTGTGAGCCTGGGTTTCTATTCTACTTCACGGCTCTGCCATATCTCATTGTTCTTGTTGGAGTCAATGGACTTTGTAACTTAGCAACAAGTGAGGAAGTGGTTCATACAGGTGCTCTGTGTGGTCAGCCTGGATGAACAGTGGTGTAGGTGTACAAGTTACCTGACCCATATTGTCCTTAAAATACTGCATAAGCATTTATCTAAGAAGGATCGATCTGTTTCACAGGTTAACTAGTGTTCTCTGTGGTATCATTGTGGGGGGGTGGGAGGGGACAGAAAAAAGAACGAGAGGAATTTAATTACCTTTCTTAATAACTGGAAACTTCAAGTTATAAATGTGTTATGGGAGAAGCACAGTGCCTCAGAAAACCTGCTCTGGAAGGATCTGTGGAAATGTGCAACTTTGAGATAGAATTCACAAAAATAGCGTTGATTGAGCCAGACAGGAATGATGAGTGGATTGGAGAAGAAGTTAGGATAGAAAAAGATACACCAAGAGGCCAAATACATCGTATTTTGTTGTTCAGTCTACAAACGAAAGATTGATTGTGATTCAGTTTTGACTGCTGCCATGATTCCAAATCTGCTTTAGAAATGGGTCTGAAAGCTTTTTCATCAAAGTATATGTTGAAAGGAGTTGAAAGCTGTAGTGTGCACATATGAAGAACTTTAAAGGATTTTGTCTGGATCAGCTGTAGCTGTTTTGTTTTAGTTCTCTTTTATATGAATATTGTTTTCTGGGCATTTTTTTTTGCTCCCAGGCAAGTCATGGCTTCATCTGTGGGTGAAATGATTAGTTCTGTGTCAGAGGTGATGAATAGCAAAATCCCTCCCATAGCAGTAGTGTACTGCTACTCGGCATATCGAAAGTGAACTGAAAACATTAGTTGGCTTTAATTGTGTTCTCTGCAAGTAAATGTACTGCTTATTTTAAGTAGAAGATCAGTAGAAACTGAACACATTTTGTATTGTCTGAAGTATATAAAATTTCAGTAACCTGGAAAATGTTCCTTTGTCTGACATAAACACCAAGAGATCATGGAGCCAAAGCACAGCTTAGTGATATTTGTGACTTAGTTTTAAGATTTTTCTGATCAAATTTCTCTTGATGTAGGATTAGATAGCGGCTTTCCTGCCAAGTCTCTGAGTATGTTGATGTTATTCTCAGCATTTATTCCATGGAAAATTCAACTGCAAAGCTAATTAGGTATATGAAAGAAAAGAGGAGGAGGTGTACTGGAGCCATTGTGTGTCTGGCTGTCTGTGCAGAGGTCCTGGATTGGGAATGTGATGTGGATCCTGGTAGTCTTGGTAATGTGTATAGACCATGTTAGATACACATGCTCTGGGAGATAAGGCATCTGAATTAATAGTCTACTTATTGTGAAATGAATCCCAGTGGTATCACTGATGTAACTATTTTGGTGGCAGAGAAATGCGCAGTTCCTTGTCTTGGTTTCGTTCCCCTTTATATACGAACATAAACATAGAGAAGCAGTATTCTTTTAAACAAATGCAATAGAATTGAGAAATAAGATTATTACATATTTTAAAAACACATTAGTGTTCAAATTGTCAATTATTAAATAAGGAATTAACAGCTACACTAAATGGGAGTATCCTGGTAGATCTTATTGAGAGAAACTATTTTGACTCAATAAAAGTCAACTCTCAAAACTGCTGTGGACCAACACATGAATGAGCACAAAGTGCCACTTCATACACTGCTGGCTGGTTGCTGCTTTCTGACTGACAGTGGAGGTGGAGGTAAGGGGTTGGAAGGGGAGAATGAGTTATGCTAAAAGCGATTTATGAATTTCAAATAATTGATGTTTCAAACCAGTGTTCAGTTCTTCATCAGTGAGAAGAATAGCTTGTTTATCACATTCTCAAATGGATGAAAGGAAATATATGCATATTAATGTAAAAATAAACTTTATAAATGGTCGAGTGAGGACTTTTCAAACAAACCTTAATGAGGATAGATAATAACATGGGTATATTCTAGCTAAATTTAAACTCTTTTTCAATCCTGCCTAGAAAGGGACACATGGACCTTCGTGATCTTGTGTATGTGTTTTCTGCCAAGGGGCAGTTATGTCAAAGAGTAATCTCAAATTCTAAGTTTGAATTTTGGAGTTAAAAATTTGTCAGCAAGAGTTTTGTTCTGTATTCTCTGCCAATGGCAGCCATCCTCAGACTTGCAAGGACCTAGACTTACATGGAGAGAGTTATAATGTTAAAGGTATGATTTCCACAAAACAGTAGAGGGGCTAAGCTGGGTGGGAATGACATGCAGCACTGGCTGCTTTATCAGCTGGCTGGCGCAGGATGGTTGCATATATCTGGCCTAGTAAATATTTCCATTTACGTGGAATACTTACAGTTAAATAGTTCCCTCTTTAATAGCTCTGCACTAGAATATTCTGAGCTTCAGCTTCATCTAGAGTCAGGGTACAAAGTGACCTTTAGATTGTGTTCGTATTTGATCACAGGTATCTTTATGGATTTAAGAAGTTATTGACCAGTGGTTTGAGGATGTTTGCAGCACTTCGACAATGAGTTTAGTCTATATAGTTTTTGTTGGCAGCCAGGGATGAGAAGCATGGCCCAAGTCAGCCTGGCAGTTACCAGTGCTCCTCACAGATACTGCCCTGAGCAGTGGTCTGGCTCCCTCCACTTGCACCAGGCTCACTCTATGTTCCAGGTGTTGCCAGGGAGACACTGTCATTATTTTTGTGTTCTTTTCCTAACAATAATCAGGAAATTGCATTGCAAGCTGCTGGTATCTAGTTCAGTTCCCAGCCTGCATGTTAGATGTCCATCAGCACAGGATTCAGCCGTTCCATTGCACCACAGGCGCAGGGAGCCCAGCTTGGCACTGCCCACATTGGTGCTGTTTGGCAGGGATGGACGTGGGAGGATCTGACTTGCTTGTGAAGGAAAAAGATGTGTCTCCTGCAGAGAACCTGGGCATGAACTCGTGGTTGTGCAGGTGTGCTTGAGTGACTCTGAGGTGCCTGGGAACAAGCAAGGCAATACAGGGATAATTATTTTTTTACTGAAGGTATTGGTCCCTGGGATATAAGGACTATGTTGGATTAAGGTTTGGGTGTTTGAATTTTAAGCTGATCCCAAATGCCGGCCTTTTTCTGGATCCTATAGCTTCTCTAGAGTTAGAAAAATGCTCAGTGTGAAGTAGGACTAATGCTTAACATTGTTTAATCATGGAGGGATGTACTGAAAGTTGGGGTTAGTAAATCTAAATGAGTTAATATGCAACAGGAAGAAGGAGACATGTAAATGCATGATTTTGCCTGAATTCGTGGTGAATTTAGGTGCTTCAGAGATCCTTCTGCTTGTTAGCAGTTACACAGATTGTGATAACCACACTCGTGTTGAAGGAGAGGAGGGGCTAATACTGAGGTGTGTTCAGTCAACTCTTTTCTTAATGTTGGTCCATAGTGAAGAAAGGGTGGATATGGATGGAGAAGGGCAGATGAGACAGGCTGTGTGCTCACCATAAGGGAGTGTGGAGGACAAGAGGGAGCAGGGTCTGGATGCCAGGTTTCTGCTTAATGGATATTAAAGTAGTTTGGGCCTGAAGTACTCAGATACAGTATTTAATATGTAAGCATTAACTGCAGCTGTCATGCTGTACAGTGAAATAGCACTATCATTATTTTATTACCTTTGATTAGTTGAAATTTTATCTTATAGCAAGAAAAAAACCCACTATAAATGCATTTACCAGCAGCTGTATATATGCCCAGCACTGGCATCATAAGGAGATACTGCATTACAGAGACACCATTCATCACACTTTAGATTTGAGGCAATATCCTCTTTCTAAATTAACATCGTCACCTTATGACAGCTGTGACCACTAGCTCAGTTATAGTTGATGAGCTTGTCACTGTTTCCAATGTAAATTCTGCCTTTAATAGATTTATTTGTAAGTTAGATCTACTTAGCTATAAAAATCTGCTCTGGGTTGGAACTTGGCGTATAGGGCTCTCCCTAGATGATTTTCTTCACAGTCCTTCTGTGCTTGATTGAAAACTTTTTGCCAAGTCTAGTCAACTATAATAAACTTCTGGAAATAGTAATTAAGGATCTTGATGGCTGTGTGGCTGTGTTTTTAGCCAAATGCTTCCTTCTGTGGGGAGAGGCATAATCTATTTATTGATGTGATGTTCCATATCCAAAGGGAGCTTAAATATTATCCTGCCCTAAATGGTTCATTGAGCAATTTCAGCCTCCCTTCTCTTTCCAAAATGCATATTAGCTCTGTTCCTTCTCCTAAGAATATCAGAAATTCGAACAAGAAAATTTCATACTGGATTAAACAAAAAAAATGTAGTCTTATGTGTTTATTTTCGGTTTAATGTATAAAACCTTCACATTTAATAACAATTCAAAAATAAGCTGAAATGATTCACTATATCCAAAATAAAGAAATTATTTACCTCTGTTTTTTCCATGTTTCTTGGGTGAAGCTATACCTATAAAATTCAACCCATAAACGTGCAGTTTTATTTCTCTGGAAATGCATTTTTGCTAAAATAGTATTCCTTGGGAAAATAAGAAATTGCCATTTTACTCTTGAGGTGATACTCTGTCACCTGGTTACAGATAATTTGTCCAACAACGCTAAAAAAAATAAGAGCTGGTCACAGACACTCGCTCAACACCTATTTATCAGCAAAAATTTAAATAGGAACATGTAATGACCAGATGTCTCCATTCGTATTGCGAGACATTTTAGCGATCTTTGTATTTGGGAAACAGGCAATTCATCAGTTCTTCTTCCCAGTTTCCATCTCAGTGAAAGTTCACTGCCATTTTCCTACATATATTAACTACTTAAATGATATATTATTAATATTTCATAAAATGAAAGTTATTGGAATATTTTATAACTTAAAAATTTGTTAGTTCTTTTATCTTTGTAGTTGACAGAAAATTTGTCCTGCAGCTGAAAGGTTTGTTTCTTTCTAATGTGCACAAATGCTAACACCAACGTTGATAGCAGGGCAGTTTCCTTGCCTGTGTTTATTAATGTGCTGTGCAGTCACAGAATGATCAAGAGATCTCTCTGGAGCATTTATTGCCATTTGAGAAGGTCCAGTGGATGCCAAGCATCCAAAGCATGGTCTGTGCAGGATACATGTTCTTCATGTCTTCCTGATTTATATTCCTACTCTGCAGGTTATTCTGTATCAGAGGAGTGATCAAGCTTTCCATGGAATTAGGAAAAACTGCCAAGGAAACATTCAGTTTAGCAGCTCGTTCACATATATCCGTCTATTGTAATCTGTAATTAGCTACAGTTTACCGAAATACTCCTGGCAGAAATATTTTCACATCGATGAACTGCCCCACTTTAAATTCCATCTTGTTAAAACATCAGAAAAAGCAGTACCTAGACACCCTTCCCATGTGACTGGATGATTAAAGCTGCTGTTTATTCATTCACCAAAATCTCTTCTGCATGTACACCTGTGTGTTCGTGGCCTGGAGGGATAAACAATACTCGAGGTTTTAGGGTTGACTCTCTGAGCTCAGTCTGATAAAAATGCCAGATTTGGTAGCAGTGTGAAGCTCGACTCCCTTCTGCTCCTTAGAGTTGGCCTTAATGTCTTCAAAATATGTCAGCAATGGAAAGAGTCATAATGAGTCCAGAAGGAGACATAATTCAAATAGTCTTGCAATACAAGGGGGGGGGGAAATGAAAAAATAGTGAGCTTTTTACAGAACAGTAATACCATGTGATGTAAGCTTTCTTGAAGCCTGGTAAACATGTCAGAAACATTGTCTTACTAATAGTTCATAATACCTTGTTGTAGAAAAACTAATCAGTGATTTCTGAATCAAACTGGCAATTCAGAAACGAGTCATTGCTCACATTGATTTTTTTTTTTTTTTTTCTCTTGTAGTTGGCATCTGTGTGATGAAATACAGTAGCAATATGTTACCATCCCATTGTCACAGCTATGATTCAAATTTCAAACAATGAGGCATGACTTTGACCTATCCCTATGCAAATTTTTTCCTAAGGTATTTTGGTAGTTTAACAAAACACATTTTGACTAAGATTTGAAAGAAAAGCTACTATTAGAAAGTCATAAGCCACTTCAGACTGAAACTTATACTGAAATTCCTTACCAAAACCTGTTCTTAAACATTTCTATTAAGGACATAGACTGTGGGACTAAGGGAACCTGTATTTTCAGTAAACTCACAAGTACACACCAATGTTTAATACAGGCTTGTAAGAAGGATGTATATGTATCTAGAGATAAGGAATATTCTGATGTGTTGTGGATGTCTTCTCTCAGCTTGGAGTGCCAATCAGAGTACTGACAATTCACAACTGACTTGGCTATCTCTACTGTAATTTCAGATCTCTTGAAAGCTCTAAAATATTATTTTTTCAAAGCTTACAGTATTTCTTTCTTTCACTGTCAAATAGAAAATTTGAAATTGTACAGCCCCCATCTCTGAGCAATGACAGTGTTGTGATTGCAAGTTATATTCCAGGTCGAACATTTCATCACCTATGTGGCTAGAAGGGAGAACTGAAAAACATGAGGAACCCTCTGGATCATGAGTCCATAACAGGCAGTCACTGGGACCGTGGGTTATTCTGCACCATGTTGACTCTGCTAGCAGTGCTACAGAGACGAGAACAAGGATAGGAATTGTATTGTAATTTAAAAAACAAACAAACAAACCCAACATTTGCCTGTGCAGTAGAATAGGTTAAACTCAGGACATAGAAACATTTTCTTGTGAAGGTTTGAAAATGGCTTCATAAGGATTTTGTAATCTCCACCACCATTTCTGCTGTGAAAATACAGTCTGTGTCAATGTTTGCAGAGTTGAGTTGACCAGATTATCAGAGACGGTCTATAAAATGATTGCAATCTAAAACCAAACAGGAAACTCCCAGACCTAAAACTGTAATTAGAAAGAAAAACATTCCTACAAGTGCACGCCAGGAAACAGATAAAACAGAATAAATTAACATTCATAAATTTATCACAATTTTTGTTTGATTCAAAGCAAAAGTGATTATGGAGATAATCATTGCAAAATATAATCACTGGATTTAAAAGAAACTGTCATGTGGACCTATATTTAAAAAGGTATAATGAGTTTGCTTAATCAAAGAACAAATATTGTTGAGCATCTTTGCTTAGGATTGGTTTTTTGGGGGAATAGAGAAATTTTAGGTAACATCTTAAATTCCATCTTGAATCACATTACTCCTTCTGTTCTACCTTTTGTGACTGCAGAAAAGCATCTATCTACTCAGTATAACAAATGAGTTATTTCTTTATTTTCCATAATTATTTTCCACTCTAACACTGAATTACAAGCTACAAAAAGTGTTAGAAGATGAAACAATTTCCGTATTGGTGAATATTTATTTGGTATCCTAAAGATCATAAACACTTGGAGAGAGAGCTCAAAAACAGACATGAAACTTTTTTTAAAAAAAAAGAAAAGAAAAAAAGAAGAAAAAGGGGAGAGAGGAGATATTAGATCAGAAAACTTCTCCCCTTGAGATACTCCAGGAAATTCCCATACCTTAATTCTAGTTTCTTTATATAAATTTTCAGAAGGCTTGATCTTTCTGTATATAAAGGAATTACCTTTTATTAATACACCCATAAATCTGTGTGTATTGAGTTCTTCATACTGGTGATATTTCTTAAACTTTTAAAACCATTTCTGAAATAGCTTTTCAGCTAAATATACAAAATCTACGTAATACACGATAGCGTACTGTGTTCTGAAGATTTTAAATGGATTTTAGTTTGGATCATCTGGGTTACTTACTCTTTAAGGTATAATTTTCTAACAGAACTCTGTTCTTATATTCTTCTGTGTCCTGTCTCTTAAAGATATGGTAACACAGCACTCCTGCACCCACTGAAAGGAAACAGGCTTTGCTATTGCTGTCAGAGAAGCAGGAATTAACTCCTACCCACCGTTCTCCACACAGCTATCTGCTTTTTCTTGTCCCCTCCTTCCACCCTCCAGTGTTTAGTCTTCAGTCATGTGAAATACATGAACTCTGTGTTCAAAGACTGCGCCTTTGAATCTGCTGGGACTCCGACATAAATAAAGTACATTAAAGGCTGTCAGGGACCAACCCCCAAGGATAAATCCAGAAGCTTAGAAGAGGAAAATGTAAGTTCAGTTGAAACCAGTATGTTTATACCAGCATATAGAGTTCAAGATAAGGCCTGGATTGATAAGCAGCAGATAGGATCAGACCACAATGTAAACTTGCAACAAATTTCAGAGAAATGCATGTTTTATATACAAATAAATGCTCACACAAATCAGTAGGGAACTTCATAATCACAGCTTCAGAATTGAAAGTGTAATTGTTTTATCTGATTTTCCTATTTTTTTTTTCCTTCTAAAATCTAATTTCCTGATATAAAGTAGAGGGGGGGGGGACTGTTCACTCTTTGATTTATTTTTTTAATTATTTACTTTCGTAATTAGTTTTTCAATTTAATTAGCTTTCCCAAATCTCTCTCAGTAGTGTCAGTGTGTTTGTGGAACAATATTCACTCCCTCTGCTGGTCAAACAACACTTTTGGAAGCTTTTATGACTTCAACCAACAGTACAGTGTTTTTTTTTTCCAGGAAAGGGTGGTTGTCTCAGCAGTTATACACCTAGCTGTGAATTCTATGGTATCTTTCTTCTAGCCCTGTGATAAATGTGACATTTACAAATTTAATGTGATATGGACAAAATAACTTCAGCTGAATCACTGTAAACAGAAATTAATTAGCTTCCAAATTTTTTATTGAAATGCATAACCCCATCTAGCTATAGAAAAATCTCTTTTGGGGGTGTGGGGGAAACTTCTGTAAGATTTTCCAGCTTTCACATACATTTCTATAAACAGTAAGAAATGCTTTGTCATGAACCATTGCAAAAGTATGGTCTCATAAAACACCTACATTCCCTGTGCACTCTCCTCTCAAATGAGTGCTATTGCTT
This sequence comes from Antrostomus carolinensis, assembly GCF_000700745.2. Taxonomy (NCBI): domain Eukaryota; kingdom Metazoa; phylum Chordata; class Aves; order Caprimulgiformes; family Caprimulgidae; genus Antrostomus; species Antrostomus carolinensis. Next base: position 119,564 of record NW_010309980.1, on the reverse strand, counting down.
AAGGCAAATTACTAAAAGCACAACTAGTTTAAAGATTGGCAAGCTTTCTTCCTCTGCTCTTGCTTTATCTCCCAGTACTACCCAGGTTTGTTTTTTTCCTGTACCATTCCCACTTGCAGTGAAGGATGCTCCTGGCCTAGTCCCACACTCCTTGTCCTTTGCTGCCACAACCAATTAATATTAGTCAGCTCACCCTCTGTGTGCACTCCCTCTTGCTTTCTGAGAACATTCTGCTGATGGACCACATATGCAGCAACCTGAATCCTCACAGAGGTCTGCAGCAGAGGAAGGGACATATCAGGAGGAAGCTCACATTAAGGGAAAACATTAGAACAAAGACCAGTGCATTGGATGACATGTGAAATTATTTCTTACACTTTAATCAGAGTCCAACCATAGTTGCTTGCTACTCTGAAGTTATTAATGTGAACTATACCTACCTAGTGCTTGTACATAATACATGCACAATCTTTACTCGTTTTACAACATATTTCTGAAGCAGGGGAAGGAACAAAACCCACCACTTAGGTGAAAGATTTCATGTGAGTAGTTAGAAAACATCCTAACATAGAAAATGTCCTGTAAGTGTTGTGGGTGTCAATGGTAAAATATGACAGCAGTCCTGTTAGGAAGATTATCTACTAAACTGGCAAATGAAATGAGTTACAGTTTTGCATGAAATATGGAATTTAGGAGAAGAGGGAAAACTGTCTGGGGTACAATCCTGTGCAGTGATACCAACAGTTCCATAGCTGTTTACTGTTACTGCATCTCCCCACTCTGCAGCATGTAACATTCTCTCTCAAATAGCCCTTGCCTGATGATGAGCCATAATGAAAACACTTCACAGGTGCTACAGATCCTGATGAATCACTAAAACAGCAGCAACCAGATTTTCCCATGCTGCATATCAAAACCTGTACAAGTCTGAAGTGCAACAAACTGGTTTAGGATTTGGTGTGGCTTAGTAAATGCTAAGAAGGATATTATCTTCTCAAAGTATGTGTTTTTTAACTGTGTCTTAAAGTTTAGGAAGCACTTTTACTTTACTTAAGTATTTGCATGAATTACATTCACCATTATCTGTGCTGAACAGGACTGAATAGCTTAAATGAATCATAAAATAAAATTATATTTTGACCTGTTTGAACATGGCTTTACCAACAATCTTTACAAATAAGGTAAAGCACCCCACTCAGTGAATGCCAGTCTAGATCTAATAGAACCACAGGATCATTAAGTATTTCATTGAATATTGATAATATCACAGACTGTGTTAACAGATAAAAAGGAGTTTCTGAGAATATCTTTATGCTTGCTGACATATTTAAACCATTCTTAGTCAATAGCTCCCTCTTTAGTCCTTCAGCAGAGATCAACATTAATTTGTCTTGGCAAATAAAGTCAGTTGTTTTATATGAAGAATGGCAAACACATTCACTAGCTTTTGCAAAGAAATTTACTCCAGAAAAGTTAAACAAAATAATGAGCTGATAAGTGTAAGCTTCATGAACAAACAACATTTGCAGCTCTTGGAGTCTGCTTCTTCTTCTTGAGTTATTTTGGTTTGGATAATTTGTCCAGGATGGAATATAATGTCTTTGATCTCCAGACTAGAAACTAATTATGTGATGTTAGCAAAATAATTGAAATGGAGGAAAACACAGGTGATATAAAAAACTTATATCTTGATTGATTAAGCTGACAATGACAAAGCAATTAGAACACTCACTTGTGCTATAAGTAAATGTAAAAGTAAATGTAAAAACATTTGCACAGAGAAACACTTAGAGCAGTGCCATCATAGTGAAGAACAAAGCTAATTCAAAGTTAAGGATGATTATTTAACCCATTTTATGCAATCATCCTCTTGTTCTTTGATTAATATCATCAGTTTTCTCCCATAAGTATTTCATGATGTTTAATTCTAATGGCCATTAAAGTCATTAAAACCAATATCATTAGAGTAATAAATACAGCTGCATGTTTTTATAATTGGAGTAATAAATACAATGTCATGTTTCCATAATTTATCTGATTGTTATCTGCAATTTTTGTTATGCCCTAATGCTTAAGGACTTGGAAAGTAGGTAGTGAAAATAGACCAGAATGTAGTCACTGTCCCCAAAATTATCTTGATTCTGGAAGAGGAAAAAAAAGTTAGGTGGGAATGATTGGCTAGAAATATCTCTGAAGATCATGGTATCAATCCTATGTCAGATGCTGCAGTAATGATAGAACAAGTGAAATAATAACAGTAGAGATAATAGTGATAGTTTAGGAAAACTGTGAACTTTGTGGAATTAATGATACTCTCAAATCTGCCAATATTCTACCTTCTTCTTATTCCCTTACAACTTCTAATCTTGATTTTCTTCCTGTGTAGGCCTGGAGGATCTTCTGGGATTTCACCTTACATAGTTAATGTTCCTGTATTCCTATGAGGAATTCAGTATTGCTTTAACACATCCCTTGAACTTCCCAGGCTGTGGCCAGCATAGCCCCATGGGAAACCAGAACAGCTGAAGTCCTTGTATCAATTGCAGGAATTTGTTCCTTCCAAAGTGTAAGGAGCCAAAAAGGGAAAGGAATCACTGGAGCATTGAAATCCCATTGATATTGGGAGGACACTGCTTCAGTTTTAAAATTAGCTTCAAATATTATTATTTTTTTTTTAATGTACTGTGAAGTCACTGTTAGTTAAGGGTTGGGTAGTTTTGGATTGATGCTTCTTTCTTTATAACATGTGTGAGAAAAGACAGGTCTATGTGTGGTGCTGCATGGTAGCTACAGAACAGTTGAAAAGGAAAAACGGGTAAATGAAAGCATCAGGTTCAAACAGCTGCTGCTCCTTCCATCTGCCACTGTCAGTGGTATTAGACTTATTTGAAAGGACAGATATCCAGGGGACACCGTCAGCCTCCATATTCTGAAGCTGTTTTAAAATATCTAACTTGAATAATTCATAAGTATTAGAGTAACATAAAGAAGTGATGTTGTGCTAACAGTGATATAAAATTCAGTTTCTGTTTTTCTAAATGGGTAGTGTTTTTTTTTGTTTGTTTTTTGTTTTTTTTCCCTGCCCCCCAAGTTCACCTTTAAATACTGTACTGCAGTACTTGACTCTCATTGGGGCTTTTTAACTATACCTAATAAACACATTAACATGATCTGGGTGTAAAAGTGTAACTTCCAAGGTAAATTCTAAATGCTCCAGATGTGCTAAACCTGTCCAGACTAATTCAGATAATTTATGAACTGGGAGTCTGCCAGCATTCATCTGCATCAATGTTATGTAGCAGTGCTTTGCACCTGCTTCTGAGCTGCTGGGAAGTAACAACAAATTTATTAGGAAGTCCTGCTAATATTTTTTTTTTCTGAATAAATTATTTTCTATATATTCATAGGAACAGCATGTACATATTAAGCATTGGACTATAGAGTTCCTCTCTCTCTCTAGATATAGAAGTAACAACAAATTTATTAGGAAGTCCTGCAACTATTTTTCTTTTTTCCTGAATAAATTATTTTCTGTATATTCATAGGAACAACACGTCCATATTAAGCATTGGACTATAGAGTTCTTCTATATATATATTATATTTTTGTACTTGAAAGTGACAAAAGAAAAATTCAAGTCTCCCACTCACCTATTCCATGTCTGCCTTTGCCTTTAAAGTCAGGAAATGATTCAGCAGTGCTGCTGCTGAAGCCAATGCTTCATTCAGGGGGTGACACATCAGATGGCTTCTTTGTGGTTGGTTGTTTTTATTTTTATTTTTTTTTCTTTTTTTCTGCTTTAACAGTTTGGTTGGATTTTTGTAATGTCAGGGCAAACCAGTCAGCAATCTGTTTAAAGAAAATTATGAAATCACAGGCTTTCAATACAGATAATTATCTGTATTTGTTACATAAAGATGGTGAGTGAGTCTGCCTGAAATGGCTGAAGAGGTCATCTTCAGGCACAGACCATGGAGGACCTTCATTCAAAACAGAGCAGGCCAATTCATGCAAAAAATTATTCAAAACAAAATTATTCACTAGCTGCTGAAAATATGTAAATAATTTACTCAGTGTGTACTATTTGAAAATCTAAGCAGTAGCAAAGTAGCATGAAAACATTATTGTCAAAAAATTTATGAGATCACTAGTGGGGAAGAAATTAATTTAGATAAATCCTATATGACTCATTTCAACGGTTCTAATTCAAGTCTTTCTAAGCTTTTAAAATGGTTACACTAATTGATTAACCTTTGATAACTGCTTATCTCAGGCCAGGAAGTGTGTGGCTCCTTTGTGGTGGGACATAGTTGAGCTGCAGTACTTAACATTTATGGTTCATTGGCCTTGTTTTCTGTTAGCTCCATGCACACTGAATTACAGAAATTAATGCACAAAAGTCCCTTAGGTCTGATCTTTTCATAGATTTCCATTCCTAGAAGGTGGAAAATCCTATGAAAGTCTAGGGATTTTTGGCTCTGCTTTAGGCAAAAGCTAAAATAAAAGAAGAGGATATTAATAAAATCAGTGTAACAGAAAATGAAGATAGTACATGACTCTAGAGTTTACAGTGTGCTAGTGCTGGGATCAGTTTTGACATAACCCTGACCTTATATCTCATACCTGGGTGCTGGAGAGGAAGAGACAACTGACACATCTAAACTTGTGCAACTGCAGTTAGCTTCTTCCTTCTATTTACTCTTTCTCCTTTGCTGTACTGGGACTGGTTGGGCTTTTTTGGTTGTTTTCATGGGGGTTATTTTTAGGGGGCTATTTCAAACTGTAGTAGATGACCAATATCTTGACAATGTCAAGAAATGGATTAAGTATTTCTCATTCTTACAGGTTAAATACAGATAGTATATTAAAGTATATTAAGTCTTTATTTGTATACCACCATACTGCTACACCTCCCTATTGCATTTAGCTTTTTTTGTCCCGAATCTCTCAAGTTACAGGTTCTCACATGAGCTAAGGCTGTTTTATAAAAAATCTTGTGGGAAAGGATCATTTCTTAGAGAAGCAGATGATACATCTCCGACACATCTGTCCTCTGCATAGTACTCATGGAGGTTGTGGTTAAGAGGGGGAAAATACCCAAAACCCTGTATGAAGGCAGCTAGGGGAGGCGTGGTCTGTTGGGTGGTAGACATTCTCACTTTCTTTTCTGCTGACATTCAGGCCTTCAGGTTTTAAGCAAAAGGATCCTACCCCCAGGGCAGGCAACAGCAGCTCCTGAAACCGCCTTTCCAATAAACAGAAGCAGTAGCCCATGCAACAAGACTCACAGAAAACACGAAAATTTGGTTTTAATCTAGTTTTCAATGTATGGAGTGCTTCACTTAGAACATCCTCTTGTTTTATTCACTTAGGAAGGGGGAATGGGGCTTTACCCAGACATTTTTTTTATCTCTGAGACCAAGAATGAAGACACTATGGACAATAACCCCTCACTGTGTGTCTGTGACAAACTTCTTTTAAAGCTAGGCTTATGTATAGCACAGAAATACAAATAATGTACATTGATAGGTGTAAAATATTGGTAGCATTTTAAATAGGTGTTTTAGATTGGTATTTAAGTTGCATTTTAAAAGTATTTATTACCAGTTAATGAATCAATTGATTGCCCAAGGAGCACTTAATGAGATTTATTGCCTTATAAAAGGGAAACTTAGCAGCTAAATAACAGAGAATGTAATTGTCACTGCAAGTGTCATTGTATTTGTTATACCAAGTCAGCAATGGCTGCTCTCAGAGAAGGCAGATGTTGTGGTGCTGGTTGTTGGGTGAATATTGGCAGGAACCTCTTTAAATAAAGCTGCTGAGATGCAAGAAAATTGTACAAAGATAAAATAATTGCAAAGACAAATGTCTGACTGGAGCAGACATCTGATGGTCCCCAGAAAAAAAGAGATCCTCTTTCACACTGGATTCAGATTCAGATTTTTTTTAAACTCTCTTGTACATTAGAATTTCAGAATTACCTTTGAATGCTACTGAGACAAGAAGAGGAGCTCAGCTGTGCCTCATCTTCTATGGTGCCTCCCAGAAATATTTTTAGGGAAAACTGCTCTCTGAATTTCCTTCTTTGTTTTCCTTCAGGAAATATGAGACAGTTTGCCTTGCTTTTCTGTAGTATAACTCAGACAAAATGACATAATAAATTAGTAATTTAATTCTGTCTAAAATGCCAGGACTTTCTTGTTCCTTTTGTCACACCTGCTTCTTTTGTATTTCTGGTTTCACTTGCTCTGCCATCAGTTTTTCACAATACAAAGATACTAATTTTTCAATTTTGTGTTAAATAAAATGCCTCAGGTGTTAATTCATGGTTCACTGGTGTCATACTCTAGTTTATCAATGCTAAATATGGAGCAGTGTCTGACTCTGCATCCTTTTTCATTAGACAGTTTATTATTCTGGCATGATTTGATCCACCTTATTGGACTGGAAATAATGACCATAGTCTGATTTATGTCTAAACCTAGACTACAGGGAAAACAGCTTGAATTTATGCATCCTAATTTGGATCCTAGAAATATTACTTTAACCATGTCTAGCATTTCCAAATTGTGAACTTAATTTCATTCTGGAACAGTTCATTTTCAGTGGAATAGAAATACCATTTCTACTCATTACTCCTGTCTTACATTTTTCAGCTGAAATTCCAAGATTTGCAGTGTAATAATATACACAGATTATTCTGTTTCTTGTGCTGCAGAACTAACTCCTTTTATTGAGCGATTGCCATGATCTGCCCCCAATAGTATTTTCTTTTGATGTTATATGCTTCGATGCATCTTAGGTTATATTGTATATTGCATTGCAATTATTTTGCACCTTATGTTGCTATAGTATGTGTTATGGGTAAGCAAGCATGCATAGATCCTGCAGAGGCATAATACTTTCATTTATTTAAGGGAGGTAATAGAAACTTGCTAACATAATAAACAAGACATTTTATAAATACCCCACTTTTTGAAAACAAAATCTAAAAAACAAAAACCAAAAGTGTTTAGGAAACCATCTATTTGTCTAGGAGCTCAAATGGTTTTCTTGCAGCTCGGTACTAAGGTCTCTTGTTCCAATTTTATCTCTGATACTGGAAATGATCAGACTAAAACACTGATTTTAATAAGTTTGGAAGCTACTGACAATTACCTGGAATCCTCCATCTTCAAACATTGATATTCTTATTTTTTAGTCCCTCGCAATTACTTAAGTACCACAGAAAGAACTGACATTTCAGCTTTGGCCCACTACTTGATCATAACACCTTTATTAGAGAAGTAATATTTGTGAGATAAAAACGAACTGTGACCAGTATTTCCCCTGATGTCAAGAGAAATTGCCTTAAAAAATGCCCATCAAGCTGTGTGTCTCAGGGTGGGATTGTGTGTCTATGTATATGTGCACACATATACCTCTATTACGGGGGTACAGGGATTGTATGGTTGAGAATTCAACCAAAAATATGTTTTACTGCATTACCAAACCTTCACAGTGCAGGGGTGGTTCAAGAATCATCCAGGTTCTGGACTATAGTAGCTGAGGGACTGTTTTACCCTCTCTTGTACAGTGCCAAAAGCTCTTTTAGATTTTTTTCCACATTATTTTATACATTTCTCTGTCATTCAAGTCCATTTCTTCTTGCACCTGACGTGCTCCTCTGGTGTTTGACTGCAGGAGTCTGGTGAAGCTCAGAAGGGTTGAGCTCTCTAGCTGGAAGAGTGGTTGCATCTACACAGCTGGGTTGAGGGAGTTGTAACTCTTTTTATTACTAAAACAGTGTCTTCCAGTTACCTCAGACTGAGAGTGATTTTCTTTCCCTGTCTTGTTTACACAGGGAACGAGGTGAAGTAAGAGAGTTCCTGACTGTATCAGTGACTTCTTGTGCTGGCACTATATGCGAGGGATGACTTGTTCTGCCTATTTCTTATTGACAGTGTTCACTTGTACAGGCCAGCTCTGAAGTGGGGACACACCAAGTGGGGTCCATCCTTCAGAAGCAAATATACCATGAAGTGGAACAGAGGGCTTTTCACAGCTCTGGCTTCAAGTTAGTGGTTCCTATTAAAACCTGTATTTCACAGCAATTGCTGCACAGTGGTATTGTAGCAGAGTTGCTTATTATTCTAAACTCTTCAGGTATTTCAGATAAGACAATGTGGGAAATGACAACCTTTGAAAGGGGCTGTTATAGTGCTGCATTAGGGAGCTGCACTTGTTCTGACTCTTCCTCTCCCTAAAGTAAAGAGTTATTTGTTCCGTACATATTCAGAACATCCTCTTACAGGAACCATGGAAATCTTTTGTAATACTGCTAACAATTCACTCCCAAGATATGCACTTTTGTAGCAGTATATTGTAACTGGAGTTATTAGGAGAAAAGCCAGACATGTCTGGCTTAAACAACTGATGCATTACCGAATTGAGTATATTTGTTATTTTTTTTCCCAAATCCACTTGCTTTTGTTTTGAGTTTGTTGGTGGTTGTTGGTGTTGTTCTTGGGTGGGGTTTTTGTGGGGGTTTTTTTTTTGACCCTTTTCATATTTAGCATCAAAAGAAGCGTTTGTATTTTTGAATGCAGAAGGCTGAGTGGTCTTCTGAAAATCCAGCTGCGAGAAGAGACACTTGTCCGTACCTCCAGCTGAGAGCTGTTACTCCCTGTCCAAATTGTCAACCGGTTGCTCTTCCACTCAGCCACTACAGAAAAACTGATTTAATCTCTATCCGACATCTTTGTCTTCTCTCTGTATCACATGCATATGGGCACACGCATTCCATAACCAAGGATGCCTTTTAAAATGAGAAATTAATGAAAAGTTGTAGATTTCTGTTCAAAAATTAGCTTGAAATATCCTTGTTTTTCATTGGGCAAAAAGTGCTTTCAGTTCCTTCCTTGCCCTGAGTACTGGACCTTTGCTAGCCTGGAGTAAATCAAAATGCTGACTTCAGCTTCTCTGAAAACCTAAACTGAAATGTTCCTTCTGACAGTTAACCTTTGGAAAGGCTAGTGCAAAACATTTTCAATGGAGAGTTTGTTTTTTAACTATTTAAAGCTCTCAGTAGAGGCATCTGGGTTGTTTTACATGTAAAGTAAAATATTTCCAGTGCATTTGTCTTAACCTTTTTTATTTTCCTTTAACCAACTTCTGCTGGAAAATATAAACGTAATATACTTTATGCTTTATGTTTCTTGCCTCTTTAGGTGATGCCAAGCACTCAGTTTGTGCAGATGCTATAAAAGGAAGAATGAGTGTATTCTTGGCTTACAGTGTAGATAAGACTTTGACAAGGTAAAGTGTAAAAAGAGCGTAGGATGAATTTGATGATGAGATAGCATGATACTGTCATTGCTCATCCTTTACAGGAGTGTTCTGAGATATCTGCCCAGGTAACTGTGCTATGATACACTTCTCCAGAGATGGCAACTAGAAAATGTGGCCCTACACACTTCCTGTGCAGAAGAAATGAGATAAACCTTTTCTAGAAATTCTAATTCCTGAATTGTGAGTAAAACCATTATCAGCTTCAGTGAAATCTCTGTTCAATGCCCTGAGCAGTAATAATGCTCTGTACCTTTAACTTAGAAGTGAGGTACAAACCCGCAGCTCCCATTGCAGACTGCTAAGAAATTCTGTATATTTTCCTTATGACTGCTACCCTAGGGGTCCAAATTGCTTTAAAGAGCAAACCTCTGAAGTTTTAAAGCTTTGTTTTCACTTGCAATAGCGTATTTGATACTTTCATGGGTTTAGAAGCAACCACAGGGAATAGCCTGCAACTTTAATTAGTTTTCTAAATTTTGTTAAATATCCGTGGTGCTCCACGCTTTCAGCAGCTCAATCTTCAGTTGCCTGACCTAAGTAAATGCAACCAAAAAAGCACAGACTATAAAATTTCTTGGCTAGCCTTGCTGCAGTGTAGTACTCAAGATATCAGTTCTATGCTGGGTAAAGTTCTCAAATATGAGACTTAATTCTCATTTTCCAAGTTTACCAGAGAACTGTTGTTTCCTCCGCTCCTGCCTGTGAACTGCATCATGCCTGAGTAAGGGCTGGAGGAACCAGCTGCTTCAGATACAGGTGGCAACCCCAGCCATGACCATTGACTTCAACAATTAAAGCCCATGTGTTAAAGCCTCGGTTAAAGCTCAGGTTTTAGAGCGGCTTTTGATCCTCTGCATCTCAGATGCACAAGGAGACCTGACATACAGCCTCATTGGTAAATTATTTTTCTTTATTACTGTATAATTTTAGACTTTATGACAGATCTGCAGAATCTGAACTCTGGTGGCACAGGGAACTTTAAAGTGATGGATCTTGGCTTCAGGGGAAAAACTCTGTACCTTACTGTGAACTTTCATACAGGTGTGTATGTTTTTATGATATTGCATAATCTGTAAGTGCAAGGGTGCAAGACAATACTGTTAACGACTACATAGACTATTGTAACTCTTTTTACAGGAGGACTACACTGTGCTAAATTTGGAACAAAGTGCCTTCCAGAGATGAGTTTAATAGCCAAGATAAAGAGCCTACTAGTTAATAAAGAAAAAAACCTGGAAAACTGTTGAACATGAATGTCAACATTTTTAAAGGATTACCTTTTTTATTGTGTGCTGCATGCTTGTTTTTGTCAGGGGAATATGATAATTATGAACTAGTAACAATAATGAACTTTTGAATATTCATAGGCAATTAAAATATGTCTCTGCATTTTATTGGTACCCAGTGGGATATGTTGCTCATTTTTTAGAAATAACTGGTTCACAATCTCTGGTGAAAAAATCAAAACTCCAAACAGGGCATAACACTAGCGAAGTTCAATTGACTGGGAATGAAAAGCAAATGTTACAGCATTGATTAAAAACATATATTTGTAGTCCTACTTCTCACTGACAGTGAATCCGCATGTGGAATAACAGTTCTGTTATTCAAGTTTTAAAAGATGTAGGGACACTTTCCACAAACTCTTCTATGAATATTAGATGTCTGTTTAAAATTAAAGAATAAGTAGAAAAAAAACCCAAAAAACCAACCAGCCAAACAAAAGAGATAACCCAGTGGGCAGGCAAGAAAATAATAGTGAATTTTAAAATTTTAACTAAATAACTAGTGGGTGTATTTACTAAAAACATCTGAAGCAGCATTTAAAGTTTTTTCTCATGGATTTATCTTAGTTCAGTGAAAAGTTATTGGATTCATCACAGAACTAAATGAACGGTTTGGCTTTTGCTGTGTAGTTTGTCAGATTATTAGCAGATGATAAGGATTGTGTTGCTGTTGAAGATGTATGAGCCCATGTTTTTAATGGATGTAGCTACATTTTTCAGTAGCTTTTAATAACATTGTACTTATTTTTGAGACTTAAATGGGGATTGCTTTAGAATTATTTCCTCTTCTCTTTGGAAATGAATTTCTCATGAGATCCTTTTTTTCTGATTCAGTGTACTGGAAATATTTATGACATGTTCATGTGCTGTGACATTGAGTTGTAGTGAGACCAATTTCATCGTCGTGCATACCAAAGCATAATGAGAGCCTTTAGTAACTTCATTAGGAACTCTTAGTAACTTTTCAAGAGGGATCTTGAAGATCTGAAGGCAGCATCAGCATGTATATTTTGGCAGAAATCTGCCTGGTTCCCAGCCTGACAGCCACTATTGAAATGACACCAGGAGTTCTCCTGCAAACATTGCCTGAATGGCAAAAAATGAAAAGGAAAGGTTAAACATGATATTACTCCAGTCTCAGATTTGATTGATGAGCCTACAGAATATGTTGGAGAAGAGTCTTCCACAGTAGTTGCTATAATCAACTTTTGAGTGCTCTATTTCCATTGAGATGTGTTTAAAAACTATGCTCTTGCCAATAGAATGTGGTGACTGCAACGAAAATTTGAGCATCCGGAAAAATAAAAGGCTTTTGTGTAAACTGATAATAAGAAAAACTTAAGTTTCTGAAGATAATTAGAAAAAAACTACAGTTCTGCCAAAAGATTGCATTAGGTAACTTTGTCTTGACTTTACAGTTCAGTGGGGTAGGGTAGTACTTGCACTTAGTACTTCCAAGGTGATCTTAATTAGTCTCTTCTGATTACAGACAGTTCACTGGCAGCATTATGAGGCAGGAACCAAAACTAAAATAGCTTCATTTGCTTCTATGAATATTTCTGACGTAGGCTTGCAGTCCCATTTGAAGCCCAGGTGTCTCTAAATTGGGAATCCTTGAAAGATGTGGGCATCTGCCTCTGTAACAGCTGTGGTTGCAACATTTGTGTTGCCGTGTCTGGAAACATGCAAGGTGTGACTGTTGTACAGTGTCTTCCATGATAAAAATGGGAGCCTCAGGTATTTGGGCAGCTTTTTATCTTAGTATTTAAAGTATGTTTTTCCTTAGATAAATCCAATTTTAAAAATGAGACACAGAGAGCTGCAATGGCTTGTTGTGTGTGCCAGAGGATTTTAAGCCTGTTCTTAAAAGAACTGTATTTTATGTCTTTCCCACTGAACTGTTCAGACTGTGAACAAGGCCTGTTCTTCTCCAGTTGACTGAGTTGTGACTGCTTTCCTTAATCCAGGATGGGCTTTTGCCTGATGTTTTTACTGTTTCCTTTTTTCCTTTCACCCATTTTGAAACAGGTGCATGATTTTTTGAACTTCTTTTTGTGATGCTGCAACATGAGTGAAGTGAAAGATGTCTTTTCAGTCTATCTGGCTTTTCAGTCGTAGAACTTAAGCTTGTACTTGTCTTTTCTTTATGGTAAGGTTCATTTATTGACTCTAGTGAGATTATTGTAGTAAATTGCATGTGACTATGTATGACAATAACAAATCTCCAAACAGCACATAGAGGCAATACTGTTCCAGCAAACATTGCTCTAATATTTTGTTGTTCATACCTTAGCCTGAATTCAAAGTATGGATCCAAGTACTTATTAAGTTTGGCTTTAAAATATGGAGCTATATAATCTTTATATAATGCCCTTTTTCTGTACCTTTTATCTAGGCATGTAATAGAAAAAAAATTATTTGATGAATTTTATAAAGAACAAATTGAAATTCAAGCACAGAAACACACAATCTGGCTTTAACCTTGATCCAAAATGAAGCACTGACGTGGAATAGGAAAGCTTTTTTTTTTAACTATGCCAGCTGATTTAATAAAATACAGTAGGAATCTTTACAAACTCAGAAAAAATTTAATTAGTTCAAGCATTTTATTTAGAAAATAATAAATCTGAGTGTTTCAACACTTTCAGAGTTTCTAAATCAACAGATTTGTCAAAATCAATCTGTGTATGTGAGATATTTTAGCATTGCCAAATTTGCATTTATTGACTCAAAAATAATCAATAGGAAAATATTCCTGGCTGCAAAACCGGTAGAGGAGCATTATAACATTTTTTGGTATGTTTGTATGTAATTAAATATTTATGTATTTATATATACTGTTTGTGTTTATATTTAGGGTAATTAGCAGTCCCTTTAGCTTGAAGTCAACAATAAAAAGAAACATGTCTAGGAAGCTCTGACCTGAGAACTGTGGAGGAAAAAAACAACACAGGCAACATAGATACAAAAATTTAATCAAGCCAAGCTCTTCAGATATGTCTTTGGGGTTTGGCAGATTGTAATTTTTAGTAGAGATGCCAGAAGAAGGAGGGAAGTGCATTAACATAGTGCAGTCTGTGTACTGTCTCCAGCTTTCCTTATTGCGTGAAATATATAAGCAAATTATTACAAAAGTTATAAGCCAAGTCTAAATACTGATAAACTGTTTTAATTTTGTTCTCTGTAACAGTTTCCATCATGTATAAATAAAAAGTCTAAAAGCTATAGCCATTTGCTTTGCAACTTTTGGGAAGTAATTTCTTAGCTCACCTTTCTTTGCCTTCCGCAGGTCTGAGATCATCTGCAAAGTCAACCTTTTACATTTTACTTTAAACTTTTATCCTTGATGCTTTGGCAAGGCAGCTCTGAAGAAACTCTCATTTTGTCAGCAAAAATGGTAGTGCTGTCTTAGGAAAGAAGCAGATACTTAGAAACTCACCAGGGACTAATTTCTTTAATATATTATAATACATTTTTACATGCCACAATATTACATTATTCTTTGATGTCCCAGCATGTAGCAAATGATTATAGTTTCATTGTGGCTGTTTGCAAGATTATGAGTGATAAGGTAAGCTGTATGCTTTCTACTTTTTTACTTCTGCTTCATAGGCCTTATAAATAATTCATGGAGCAAAATTACTGTCCCAGAAAAATGCAGTCTGTTTCATCAGCCCTTTCACACTTTATTGATCAGCACATATAATTTTTTAATGTGCAACATCACTGGAGTTTTGAATACTAGTGAGTTTTTCTCTGTTTCACCGAATGCTCTGGTAAAGACTTCAAGAAAACTAGGACATTTCCATGTAAATATTATTTTAGGCCAAAGTAGAAGAATACACCTAGCAGTATCCATTTTGCTGGTTTGGATCCATTTTAAGTTTCCTGTTCATCGGGTAATAGAATAACATATGAAAAAATCCCATGAAATGGAAAGAGAATGATAGAGAAGAAAATTGAGCTATTTTGATGAGTAAGTGCTAGATTTGTAGCTGGTATAAATCTTCATACTTTCCTTATGCTCAATAGCACAAAGCTGATTTTTTACTAGTTGTGAAACTGCCCAACTGATGTGTAAAAGGAGTGAGATCTGCGATGAAAACAGAAGGAAAATGGAGACAATATTTTAAAGTCATGCATGTTAGCAAGACAATATGCTGTTCTTAAAAGCTGTTTTAAGACAAAAGCCTTGCAAGCCATTAGCTTCTGAAATCTGCTCCTAAACTTGCCCCTTAAAACCATGCTATGGTTTTCCACCCTTTTGTGAGCTTGTTTGAGGTACTGCTTATCTGAAGAGGAAGGTTTACATGGAGCTTTTAATTTATATGGTTCCACCATTGACTAGGTGAGGTGTAATGAGTGAGCTTGGTTTTGTAATATGGCAAACAGGTTATACCTGCTTTGCCCAGAGAGAGCAACCAAACCCAAGGCTCCTGACAGCCTCTGTAATTCTGTTGATCTTCAGAATATATATTTGTTTTTCTTATTTACCAGGTAGAGCTGTATTTCAGTTATTCCAGTGGATCGAATTCTTTTGCCTTTTATTTGTGCTGTGGTCCCTCACCCCAGAAATCATCCAGCTGTTATCAGTGGATCTCCTTGTGTGCCATAAAAAGCTGTTCGACGTTATTAAAGGAAGAAAACTAGCTCCTTTGGGCTTCCCATGATTGATCATCATGCAAGGACTGAAAAAAACAAAGTAACCTTCTTTCAGATTGTTGTATTGTGTGAGAAATGATAGAAAATATTCTCCTAGGTGTTATTCTTACCTCTGCAGCATTCTTTTTGATGTGATAGTTAGGAACCTGTTTGAAAGGAGATTTCAAATACTCTGGGGTGATAGTTAGATCAGGTGTAAACCTGTTTAGAGATGTTTCAACAGTGTTTCATGGAGAAAGAAATTAAATTTTTGAAAGGGAGCATACATTTTGACAAATATATAATGCAAAAATTAGAAACATTTTGGAAGTGTCAGAATAAGTGTTTCTAGCATTTTCAAAATGAAAACAATCCATATCTGTTCTGAAACTGTTTTTGTTTAAAATATAATCTCATAGTAATATGTTATATACTAAAGAAAAACCTTGGAATAGCTGAAATATTTTTCTCTGACCCGACATTAGCTTTTATTCTCTTGCAGAATGTTTTAGAACTTTAATTTTAGAAGAATGATGATGATTTTAAACACACAGAATTTTTTTTACTGGTTACTAGAAATATTTCTCTCCAAATATGTAAACATGCTTGAATTTATGAAACTCTCGTAGTGTTTACATTTTGATTTATGAACATTCAGGGTATGGATTATGGCACTTTCTTTTCTAAAGTAAATACACTGATAGAAAAAGAAATAAAAATGCAGTCTTTTTCTCTTCAGTTATTGTAATGATGTCTTTGCAGCTCTCTGCTAATATTTATCTTATGGAATCACTGCTGTAAATCTTTACATCAGCATCTAGTAAATGGGGAAAGGATGAAGTTTTTATGATGGCTGGTGTAAAAGATGTATTATAGGAGCAATGCTAGAGTGGTCTTAGAAGTTGCTTTTAATGAAACAGGGAAGGTAATCCTTATTAATGCATCCATTCTTGAAAAGAGAAGGCAAGATGTTAAAAATAAAGACCACAATCCTGAGGGTCAGTGCTGAGCAATTAGTAATTGCCCTTTAACTGCAACCCATAACTTTTTTTGGGGGGTAAGTTTCTAGTCAGATAATTTATTGAAACAGCTGGAAATAAAAATAATTTGCTGAAGAAGACTTCAGGGAAGACAGATAACTCATACTGCCACTGTGTCTTTGGTGTGGGATACTGGCAAGACAGTTAATTCCCTCTAACAGGAACCCTCTTCACCTGCGCACCAGAAGTATGTGATGTCAATTTATTCTGTGTATTTTCCACTGTGAGTAGAGAAGAAGGTGCTGTTTCTCTTCCTGAAATTCAGGTGGCCAAAGACCTGGAGCATAGAGATTAACAAGACTTCTTATTTTTTATTACCTCTGTGGACCATGCAGGCATAGTTTGTGAGTAACTGAAGTGCATTTACTTTCTGGCAAGCATAGTTTGATGGAGAACAAAATACTCTCCTGTATTTGGAGCAAGAAAAAGCTTGGTAAAAATCTGTGCAAAGCTTGTTAGAAGTTGGAGGAATTCACTTGATGGCTCCTCCTGACCTGCCTCACTTTGCTCACTGCTGCTTTTATTAGGGATGTGTGTAAACTCATAATCTGCTTCTTAGAATTTGATTAGATGGAGATGCTGTTATTGATTATACTGTAATATCCATCTTTTGCACCACAGAAATTCAAATAATCCGTAACAGCTGGATGTCAAGAGTATTACATTGTTTTCAGGTTCTTCTGCTGTTATTTCAATAGTTTTTCCTGATGAAAGACTCCCTCAAAAAATATAGTAATGACAATCAGGTGACATTAAATATTTCACACTGCAAAAACATTAGGGGTAAAAAATTGATGGGTGCCAATTTGTATGGTAGGTGCTCTACAGATAAATGCTTGCATAACTAGTAATGCATTTGCAGAGTTTATTTCACAAATGTTAGTCTTGGAATGGTTACAGATTTACGTTCCATCAAGAAAAAAAAGACCCCTCAAGCATGTGTGTATTATTTTAGATCTGTTAAATTTATTCTGAGAATCTCCAATATGGTTTTTATTGCAAGAACCATTTGCAGTTTTTCTAGTTTTATATAGTATCAAAATTGATACTCATTAGAGTTTGATAGCAGACTGGAAGAGAGAGTTATGTTTGAGTAGTAAATTGGGCTGTTAATTTAGTATTTATCATTGGATAATGAAATATTTTAATTTATTTTTATTCCCATTGCAAGATCTAACGGGCAAACATTGTAGGTCACTTTGCTGTTAGCAACGCTGATATACTCTCATCCAAACTTCTTGCAATTAAAATTTCTTCTGTTTGACAAAAGCAGAATGAGTTGACTCTGTGAAATCCAAAGTTATATTCTATCACCATCTCAGTAAAATTAATCTCAGGTTATTGGAATTCATATTTATAAACCTCTAGTAACCAAGACTCAGTAGAGATAAATGCCTGCAATATGTCATTTTACAGTGTATATGCAATCAACATCAAGAACATCTTAACTGCATTTTAAATATACAAAGCAACACAGCAACACTAAATTATCAGTCCTCTTTTTTTTTACCACCAAAAATGTAAAAAAAAAGTTATATATAAGTTTTAATAATCTAATAATCAGCCGGTAAACAAATTTGTAGTTTATTCTAGATGCATCTCTTGGTCTGAGACTTAGGTACGTATTTATAAGAAAGAAATTTTATTTACAAAGACTTCAGGGTGTACTCCACTTTATAAAAAGAAATTAATGTAATTTTGAAAACTGGAGAAAATAACTGTAATTGTACTATGCAGGTAATAGGATTCTTGTGACAAAGCATCTGTCAGGTGATGCTCTAACCCTGTGGATGTAGGCATTTTCTGAACTGGACACTTACATTGTGTTATACTAGTTTTACTCTGTTTACCAATTACAATCCAGTTCTAATATTGCAAGAATTAAGAATAGCAGTTCTAATATACCCTGGCTGTTGTCTTTATGGTTCTGTGATTAATTTTTTCACAATTTATGATTTTGTACATCGTGATCACATTCTACCCCACGTTCCCCTGTAAAATTTGTTCTCCTGAACCTTTAGACAGCTGTTAGATTGTTGGTTTAGTATTGGCAATCTATATTATCTACTTAGGTCTTCACTTATTATTTCAGTGATATGTGGAGTCTTTAGTTTGTGCCTCTGGAGTTTCCTATTGTAATTAATTTCTGCAATGCAAATTTATTTTTAATCACACCAGGACAGGAAGCAACTTAATGGTGTTCACTGGTAAACATCTGTATTCCATGGTATGTTGGGTTATCAGCACCTACCCTTAGCAGCACCCGCATGCTATTGTTTGGTGTAAAGTGCTACTATTATATTCTATCCTGTTTAAGCAACTTAAAATTATAAAGAATTTTGAAATGTTATGGTACCTTTGATCACCTTGCAATAATTAGGAGTGCTACTGAATTTTAACAGGTCTTTGAAGAGCAGTAATTAGATGCTATGCACTACTTGTTTATTTTTTTATTTAACTTTGATCAGGCTGCAGGGGTATAATAAACTCAAATATAAATAAACTGCATTAAAGTAACAAATATTTGACATTGTGAAGCTCAGACTTAAAACATTTGAAAATTGTCTCAACTTTCCCTTAGAGAGAAGGAGCGGTAGAATGAGTGCTTTCTAACTAGAAGGCATTAGAGACACAGGTCTGCACTATGTGATGGTTGCTATAACATTCTGCTTTGAATGAAGTCGTAGCTTCAACTGTCTATTTGTACTAATGCTTGCAATTTTGGTAAAAAAATTGCTGGCAAGGTTACTAACAAGTAGTTATGACAACGTCTTTTACCTTCAAGTATTTTTTCACCGCTGGTCATTCAAGGAGTATGCTTTAGTTACAGTACGGGTTGCTTGTGTTCTCCTGCCATGCATAAAAGTAGAAAATTCAAGTTGTTGATTTACATTAATATAGCTCCATGGGAGTCGGTTTTGACACCTCTAATATTCTTTATTCTTTTCAGAAGATCTGCTAACCACCTGTTGTACCATAACTGAGAGAGGGCGTTGAAAGTCTGTAGAAGATGGTTTAAAGTTTTTTGTAAACAGGAGACTGCAGAAAGCAATTTTGGGTGAGTGTCTGCTTCCCCCCCAACCCCTAAGATTTGTTGTTTATTATTTAATTTTATTTTGGGTTTTGTGGGTTCAACTTCTTGGCAAGTTGGATTCTTTGTGATTATATATATGCTAAGTTCATTTTCAACTGATGACAATTCTGGTAAATCAACTGTGTCAGGAAGCGTTCTCTGGTTAACGGATATAACTAGATGTCATTTTGAAAAGTGTGAAATGTTTCAGTCTGAAAATAAATTAAGGGTATGGTGATCACATATTCAGGTAGTATATTTAGTATCATATTTCATAAAGAGTGCTATTTTGAAATCTACTGCCAGTTTCACAAGGAGATATAAAAGAATGAGAAAATATCTTTGGCACCATACAGTTATAAACTAATTAAATTAAACTAATTTAAATAACTAAATATATCTTAAATATAGAAAAACTACGGTTTGAAATCTGTCATGGGCTCATCTGTGTAACTGAGGAACTTACTTGGCAATGGAGTAGTAATATTATGTTACAGCTGTTAACAATCTGCTTTTTCAGAACAGAAGGTTTTTCTGGCCCTAATTTCAATATTGAAGTAATTTAATCCTGTCCTTTTCTCACCAGAGGCCTGATAGAAAGTCTGTGACTTTGTCTTCCTTTTCCTCAGTTGGTGTAGCTCTCTGGACTTTCCTCTTCCCATCATTTCTTACAGGATCACTTGCTCTCATCTTTCTCTACTGTAGCCCTGACCCAAAATTTAATTCTTAAAAACCTACTGAGGAGGTTTTGTTTTATATATTGATTTATATATTGATGCTTATACATTGATTTAATTTTTCATCTGATAAAATTTATGTAATCCTTTTCCATCTGTATCTGATTTAATTTTCTCCTGCTGCCCTACTCATTCTTGATGTTCTTCAGACCATGTCAAGCCAGCAAATGTAATAGTTTTTTTCATGGGGCGATAACGCTTCTAGAGAAGTTTTATGACTGTAGCCCTGGATAAATGTTTCCTACAATTGTGACCAAAGTGAGCAACATCAGATTTGCAGCCTGGGGAGCAGGTTGGGGTGAAGGACAGGTTGACCAAGCTGTGCTGCACTGGGCCATTCCCAGGTCTGTGCCATCTCTCCATTGCTCTGTACAATGTGAGCTTGCTTCAGTGCTGCAAATTTTCAGAGCTCTTTTGTATTGGATTGGCTGTAGTTTATCAGAGAGTGTTTTATAGCTTCTATTTCACATGGTTTTAAGATGACCATAACTGATCATTCATAATTTATAAAATAGTGCTGAATACTGGTGCTAGTTGTGCAGGTTATATATTGGCTCAGTATTTCTAGATAGGATGAATGAAACATTCATACTTTAACCATTCCAAATTCCATGACACTTATTCATCATCTTCTGCTTAATTTTCTGCTGATAGTGTGAAATGTTGGTGTTTTTCATAAGTGGTAGCACTAAGTTAGTAGTTAAGTCAGCAATACAAGAAACCTACAGTTTTTCTAACTCTTACAGGAAGGAGAAAGAAAAATAAATTCAGACTGGGACAAGAATTCTGTACAGCAGAGGGAAAGCAAATGTTTTCAAAACAAATTGATGACAAATCTCTTTGTGTTTCATAGTATATTGGACACCAAAATTGAGATCATTATGTCTGGTGATGTGGTCATTAGGTATGTTCAGTCAGTCTAGGGGCAGGGGGAAAACTTGTTTGGTACCTGGAGGTAAATCCAGGTAAACAGAGTGTCCATATTTCTAGTGTAGGTAACATAAAGATTACCTGGCTTGAAATCCCAAACAGTTGGTTTAGACAAGTTTATTTTTGAAAGATGCAGCTTACAATTTTTAGATCGACTGTTCCATCACTGCATGAACAGGAAGAAGATTGTTAATGTCTAGACTACATCTTCTACAAAGTCATATCTCTCGTGATTAATGACTAAAATCTGTAGATAAATTGTTTAAATTTTGTCCTTGAAAACTGCAAGAGCAGGGTTGCCAACAGAAAACGGTATTTATTTCTGTTAGACGTGTTACTTAAAAAAGCTGATCTCCTGTAGTTACTGAAACAATATTTCTTTTGATTTTATTGCCCATTTATGCCTTTTCCTTGAATAAATGTGTCCAGTTCACATTTTTCAAGGAGAAGGCATAAATAGGTGTAGCACTTTCAGCAACACCTACCTAAAGATGTACCAGTCTCATCACCGAACCTTTCATGCGATCACCTCAGCAGGCAGAGTAATCAAACTAGCTATCAAACCTAATGATTAGAACTCAGGACATAATCTTTCAAAAAACTTAAGATTTATTGAAGAATAAAATCCCTGAAGCTTCAAGCATATTAGAAACTGGTACTGCAACGGTGTGAAATGGATAAAGATCATGTTGCCTTTGCTATCCCATAAATTAGTCTAAGGAATAGACCCTTTCTTGCAAGTCCTCGTTAATCAGGTTTTTTAACCATTGCTTTCTCAATGGTTTCTCAAGCTTTTTCAGCATGAGCATAAATAATTCTTCCAGTACAAACAGATTTCAGTTAAATGTCATGTTCAGATGAATGATCAGTGAAAAAATATACAACAGAAAAAAACTCTGGAGAGGAAAATTCATATAATGAATTCATACTAAAGTTGTATTCTGAAATTAGAACACAAAGTAGGAAATAGGAAGGTTAATCTGTTCTTCATGATAGAAAAACTAGTATTCCAGGGGATCACAATGGAGGCAGTAAATATAAATCACTGAATCTCTGAACCACTTACATACAAAGAAGGCACATCTCTGTAATTCTACTGCCACTGTTAAGTAATGCTCTGGTAATGACTTGATTTACTCTTGTTCTTAGAAAATAACCAATTGTTTTGTTTTGTTTTGTTTTTCTTGGTAAAATTAACAGGCACAGATCAGAAGTTTTTAAGGGCCAGGACTTAGTTGATTTTTGCAATTGTGTAGCCTGAAACACGTTCTTGATAAGAGATATTTCAGAATACAAATAAAAGTACTCTTCAGTTTTGGCAAAGAATTATTTTATAGTTCTTTATTTCTGCTCTGATCTTTTATCACTGAAATGTCACGTTAAGAGACTTGCAATTCATTGTATTGAATGCACATCATAGAAGGAAAAAATGTCAGAGTTGATGGTTTCTATATGCATGTGTACCTCTGAGAACAGTTCCTGTGAGTAAAATCACTGAAACACAAATGCAGTATCTTCTCTTGCTGACTTCAGTTAAGAAGCAGTTACAGGTATTTTTCCAGTTATATTTGTTTTGAGTAACCTCATTGCTAACAACTACAGGTAGAACGTTATTTGATTGTCACTTCCAGTTGGAAAACACTGTCCCACGTTTAGACATGACTGTATTATATGTAATAGTACAGGTTTAAATATCTAATAAAGAAGGGTCCAGGCAGATTAACACAGGTGCTTCTACAGATGCTTCAGTGTCAAATATGACTTGGTTTTAGACCAAGTACAAGCTACAATTCTTAACCATTGCTCTACTCTAATTTATAGCACCTTTATAGTATCAATCCCCACCTAACAAACAGTAAAAAAGCTTTCGGATATAAGATTAATGAGCATAATTCATGCACTAGTGGACTGAAAATGTGAAGCAAATCTGGTACTTGGGTATTGCAATTACAGAAAGGAGAAGTTATAAATGTTCTTAGAAGTGTTTTCATCTGACTTACAAACTTTTCCCAAAGTTGTAGCTCTTTCAAAAAGCATTTAAAAAATATTTTAATTTTTCTTCTCATGGATAATGTAGATCAAAATTCTCTTAATTATACATAAAGGTTGTATGTGTAAGTGGTGCCTGTCATTTCACTCCCTCCTGCAGAGATGTTCCTGATGCTGAGAAGAGGTTTTCTGCACACTAGTGAGGCAGGACTGAGTGCCAACCTCCTAGCCCTACCAGGACTGTTTCATTCCCAGTCACATATTAATGGAACAAGCCACTGATTTGGAAGTGTTTATCAAATATGATTTTCACTATTATAGATTTAAAAGGTGCTAGGAACATATTTTCTGGGCTTTTTAATGTTAATTTACCTCATTGCTCCTTATTTAGGGTAAAAATTAGAGTTTGTATTTTAATAATCTCTCATTTTGAGTTTCAAGGATAACATATTAAAAGTCAAGTGGGAAAGTTACCGCCTTCACTCTGAGTGAGCCACTGCTGTGTGAGAGGTCTGGTTTTACACACGCTACCACATGTGGCTGGTTTGCCACATCCCTGTTTCCCTTTCCTTAGGTAGTGCTTTGGAGAGCCTTTCAGAAACAGAACATACATTACTTGATCCAAACCACTGATAGTTCAATAGGTTATACTGAACTGCTGTGCATCCAGATGATTGCTCTCCATCATTCCCAGTGCCACTTCTGGGATTGTAGCTGTTTCCAAAAACTCCTTTTTTTTTTTTCCTTCTCGCTGTCATTTCAACAACTAATTATCCTCTTAGATACCACTCATCTCTTAAAAATAGTCAAGTATATTTTTTGAGTGTGTTCAGAACTTCTTAAACCTTTTTTAAGCATATCTGTATACGAGGAGGGAGGGAGAACAAAAAGAGAAACAACTTATTTTGTTAGGGCTTAAAATGTAACCCTCCCTCCCTAGGTCCATTTGGACATCTCTTGCTGTGTGCAGCGTGTGAGCAGGTTGTACACAGCCTGAGAGTCAGAGACAGGAGTTTACTGGTTAATTCTCACAGCAGACCTGGGATGCAGAGGCTGCTAGGTTGAATCTTGTACACTCGCCACCTCCAGGAAGGCACACAGACAATCCTTGCTGGTCAGACAGAGGTGAGCCAAGTGGGAATGGAGCACAGGGAGTTATTTGTTGGAGCAGGCTCACTCTCAGTGCTGGTGACCTGCTGTTTTCTGCTCCCTGCTTTTTTTCATTCAGGATCTTTTATCTTTTCATCTCAGTCTTTTTCCCTTTCAGTCTTTGAGCTGCTGACTGTTCCTATCTCAATGATGTTACCTCTGCCTGCAACGATACCTCTCCCATCTTCATAGCTCTGCTCTCGACTTTCCCATGGCTCTTCCTCTCAAGTCAGTAATTTCCTCGGAATACAGAGCCAGGATTGCGCAGCAATGCTGTATGAGAACCCAGCTCCAATTGCTGGCAGCTGAACCCTGCTGAGAGGATGGAGGGTCAGAAACATTTGTTCTTTATTACTTCGCTTCTGTGGATATCATTCTGCATTGTGACAGCCTATTTTCTTTTGATTCTTATTTATAAATAATCTGTCAAAAATATTTAGAAATCTTATTAGGGTTCAGAGGGTTCCATAATCCCATTATAAGAGAATCATTACTTAGTAATAAGCAGACAAGCAATAAAGAAATCAATAGCTATTCCAAAAGCACAGTCTGTGCTAAGAAAATACGTTTTTCCCTTTCATAACACTAATAAGAATGGTGGAGTGTACTTTGGTTTGTCCTACATGTCAATTATAACATTTCTGTGAAAGAAAAACCCACTGTGAAGCTGTATTGTGATAGAAAGATGGGAAAGGTGAGTTGTGCTCATGTAAACCCCGCCCTGTTTACATTCTGCAAACATTTGAACCAGCAGATTTGTTATTTTTTGCATACAAATGGTCCTAAAGGTCTGCAGTACCATAAATGCTCTACTACACATTGCTTTTAGCTGGAATTAGAGAGTATTAACTGAGACGGAAGCAGATGAATCAGCATTCCATGCGTCTTCTCAAAGACACTGGAATATCCATCTATTAAATGTGTCTCTTTAAATGGCTGCATGA
>NW_010309980.1:84744-94408 GCF_000700745.2 Antrostomus carolinensis | reverse complement strand
GACCATGAAAGCATCTTGTGTTACAGCCCTGGGGCACGGGACCACTTAGCAAGGGTTTCTGCTGACATGGGAAGAGTCAAAGCTCTCATCTTCTACCTGCACCTTCTGCGCACTGAAGAGCAGCCGTTACCTTAAGTGATGACTTAGCTCTTTGTCTCACAAAGGAAGTTAAATTACTTTCATATTATTCTTACTTTTTTATTTTTTTGGACCTAAATCATGAATATATAGATGCATAGAAATTAACTTGATGTCTGACATAAAGGATTCTTTGAAATATCCTTGTTAGAAGACAGTATATTTTAAGGAATACCTAATTTTACCTGCTTTATAATAGACTAAAAAGGATCTAATTATTTTGCTAAGGTTTTTTTTTGATGTTCGTAATCAAAATGATTTGTTGCTTGAAACATTTATTTGTTAATTTATGGTGAGTACTGATAGGGATAAAGCTTTTTTCCCTTGTCAAAATAAAGTCTGTTTTAAATAATAATGAGATTGTCACTTTTCCTGTCTTCCCTTTGCTTCCTCTTTTGTTTCTCCTTTTGCTTCTCCAGAATTAATGTTTTCTGATACTATTATTAAATACAAAACTGAGCACACAGGAAAAAAAATAAATAACAGCTTTGTCCTGAATACATTAACATTACTATCTTATTTTTCTTTCTACATTTTACACAAATTATTTGCACTCATGGAGATTTATCAACACGTGGTGACTGAGGTGGGAAGCATAATAGAATTCAGATAAAGAATTGTGAAGTGACCCTGTAATGACAAAAATGATCATCAGCCTCTGTGTCCAAATTAGCAAGATACCTACAGCCATTGTCTTTGGCTTTGTTACAGCATTCAAATGAATCCTTTAGAGACAACCTATTTTGATACTCCTGACAAATTACCTTCTGCAAAAAATAACCCCTTTTCTTGGGGTTTTTTGGTTGTTTTTTAGGGTGGAGGGTGTTTGATTTTTATTTAATTATTATTTTTTTTGCAATGATTCTGACCTTTCCTCTAAACAAACAGTACTTGAAAGTTGTAATTAATACTTTTGTTAAATTAGTGGCCATGCTCATTTGAATAGTTGTGTTAGAGGTCCACGCCCATTCTCCTAGGTGCCACAGTCATCAGGAAAGGAACCAACATTGCAAACATAACACAAAGTGAGTATCTATATCTATCTGTCTATCCTACATCAACACACTAGTCAGAACAGGGAGTTAATGGCTGAATCTTGAGTTCTACTATTTATAATGTTTATAAAGACTTTTCTCAAGCGTGATCTTTCAGATTTTCCTATTTTAAGTGACACATTGTGGCACATTAGGACATGAAGCTGTTATTGTCCTTACAGGGCTCCAGAAAAATCTGTTCTGGAGCTGATGAAGAACACAGCAGCTCTGCCTTAGCTACCTGATCTCCATCTCCCAGTTAACTTACTGGCTCTAAATGGATTGACATACATCAACTGACAGGTATCCAAGTTCATAGTTGAAGGAAACAATTCTCCAGTGCTTCTAGGATCTATGCTGTGGATCCTTTTCTGATTGAAAACCCAAGTGAAAAATTCATGTGTGTTTTGGGTTGGTTTTTTGTTTTGGTTTTTGTTTGTTTGTTTTTTTGTTTTGTTGGTTTTTGGTTGTTGTTTTTTTTTAAATATTCAAGCATTCTAAGGCAAAGACTCATCTTGTGTTTGTTCCCTCCCTAGTTCAGATGCCATTATGTGAGGGGTTTGCATTTTTATCCAAGATCTATCTTTCTTTTTTTTGTTTCTTAATATTTACTATACATCTCATGTACTATTTAAATTAATACATTTTTAATGCTCCTTTATTTTATGATGTTTATACTTCACCCAGATATATCCAAAGTTAAAACCCAGTAAGTGGGTATATTTTTGGTTCAGTGGTAGTATGATTGTGACATAAATGTTATTGATCCTGTCCTGTAGTATCCTTTGTCTTCAGAAATAAAATTCCACAGAAAAACACTGAAAATTTGTTCTGTAGAGGCTTTTACAAAATAGCTCCAGACACTGTATCTTGTGTGATTTCTTCAAACACTTACTGAGAAGGCAGACAGAATTCATACCTCCTTCTTGCAAAGATGAGGTTTTAAGTAATAATACTACCAATAACGATCACACATGCCCTTTCTTAAAATTATTCATTTTGATTTGGATATCTTCAAGATCTTTGATCTCATGATTTACCTAACAGTGAGCAAGGTTAATGCTTAATAAAGTAGGATGCCCTTTTTATAATCACTTCATTAAAAGCGAGTAGCAAGAGGTACATTAAATTAAAGTGTTTGTGATATGGGATCAATTTTGTGGAATCCCAGAGGTCTCTATGTGCCTCATAAAGAGCTCTCTACTTTGAACATATCTATAAGTGACCCATTGAGAATTTCTGTTCTCTTTAATTTGAGAAATTTAAATTGCTTTTATTGCCTGTAATGGTGTTAAGTACTGAATGAGGGATAAATTGTCCTGGAAAAGAATTAGACTGCTGATCTAGAGCTTTAATAATTCATATCCTCACAACATTTATAAAATAAACTATGTGTTACTGGGAATAAAATTAATAATGATATGCTTTAGGGAAAAAAAAAGTTGCATTTCACCTTTTACAAGTGGTTAGGTTTTACAAGGAGATTGTAAAGGAATGAATGAGCATGTTCTGGACTATGCATGAATTGAGGAGAAATATAGTAGACCTAATTCCTTGGACCACCCTGAATCTTTACACCGTACTCTTTGGACCCAAGTTCTAAAAGTTTCGAAGTGGCCTGCTGTTTGCTGGACTATGCATGAATTGAGGAGAAATATAGTAGCCCTAATTCCTTGGACCACACTGAATCTTTTTAACCCAAGTTCTAAAAGCTTCTAAGTGGCCTGATGTTTGCTCAGCTGGCAAGTTAGTTCCCTCCAGATTTTAACAGTAGTTTTTCTAATTCTTAAGAGAAATAGCAAACCGAAACAAACAAAAACCCTGTTACATGTATGTGGTGTTGCGTTTTATTTTGTTTTGTTCTGTTTTTTTTAAAGAAAAAGTAATCCAAAGATCAATGCGCACATATAATAGAATCAGTGTCTCTCTTCATAGCTCCATTTTCAGTTAAAAATATGGTTTTTTTTCCTTGCAGTTGGGTCACTTTTGCTATAAGGAACATTAAAAGAAAAAGTCAAAGTACAAAAGCATATCTCTTACTTATGGCTCTGTGAACCGTGGAGGTTCTCAGTCAGGGTTTGATATTTATGTGCCTTGAGATTTTTAAACTAAGTAGAAAACAGTGGGCTGTAGTTACTCTATAGATACTCTCTCAGCTGGTTTATGAGCAAGTGCAATGGACCATTTTGGCCTCTGCTACTTCTGTGATAAACGCTCATCTGACGCTTTGCTGTAATTAGTGGTGTTATATGTATGAACAGTATAGTATACTTTCCATTCATGAAGGTAAAGGAATCTGTCTCATCTATTGTCAGAATATCACTGTATCACAGTTCATCCTTATTTCTGTAATTAAAAGTACTTTAGATGCTAACTAGTTTCTTTTGGATATTTCACATTGGAAGACTTGGATAACTAGACCTTGCTTTGGTCTTTTATATTTTCCACTTACTCATTTTAGTTATGACTGTAAGATGTAATTTATCAAATGCACAATGAGAGGTTATCAAACTCTTGCTTCAGTAAAAGAAGAGGAACATTACCCTCAAGAGATAAATCTTTCATTAAACTTTACAAAGACCTTAAGCAGTTTCTGTCCTATTTATCTTTTCCAATCTTTCTTCTTTATGCTCCAGCTGGCAGTGTTTAGAAAGCAGCACAAGGCAGACAGCCAAAATAAGAGCTAATTTCCTAGCCAAATGGATAAATTTTCTTTTCCATAACTTAACATTTGACTTCACCTTAAGAAAATACTTTTAAAGTTGCCCAAGTTTCAGAATTATTATTTTTTTTTATGTCATGACTAACTAGATTATTGGTCCTGTAAAGGCCCTTATTTTTAGGACATAGAGAAGGTCAAAGAAAATTTTCTTTAGAACTCTAAAGATTAATTTGGTGAGGGGTAAACTAATCTGATTTTTTAAAAAATTATTTGTTTCACTTTCTTGTTGATGCTTTAAGAACTTAATGTCTTTTCCATTTGTTAGGGGAGATGTTGTCTAAGGAATTATATCAGTTAGATCATGTTGAAGAAGAATTACAGAGACAGCCTAAGTAAGTATGGAAAATAAGTACCTTCTCACCTACTCAGCTTTTGTGAAGTCAGTTCTTTTATGATTATCAACGCTTTTTGAATTGCAATGCTTTTTTTTTTGTTCCTCACTTTTTAAAAGAAGTTATTGAACAAGAAGGAAAAATATAAATAAACTAGACAAAAGGATGGCAAAGGAAGCAAAATCATAGAGTTGTGATTTATCCAAGACCATGGCTGTGATTAAATATGAATTTCATTCTTTTTTGCAGAAGAAAGGCAAATTATTTGATAAGTCCTGACTCAGGCAACACTAAAAAGCAAATTTTCTTTCAGTAAGGTTCTTCTCATCCTGTGCTTTTGGAGGAGGCTTACATGACATCTTTTTACTTGGGAATTTCAAGGTCTCTTTGTTGTGCTTTACATATTGCCAAATTTTTGAGCCAGGTGAGGATATACATGTATTTTTACATATACACACACAAGCACACATGTGCGTTTTATGCTGACTTATTGCGGTTAGTTTCACAAACACTTTGATACACTGGCCAGTGTCTGTTTAAAGGCAAAAGGAATATTAATATCACTAAAGAGTGACTATGCTCTGTTCCCACCTTTGACTTAAACTCCCATGAACCTTCATAATGTGATCTAATTCTTTTTTATGTGTATAAGCATTAAAGATATTTTCAGTAGGGAAACGAACACAGTATAAACTACCTTGGAGACTGAGATATGGGACGAGATTGACTGTTTTCACTAGACACAATGAGCATTCTTGATTTCCCATCAGAAATAAGATTCTCTGTACAGTTCTCCTTCTCCTTTCTATATAATTCAAGGTGATGATGTTCATGTATAATGAGGATTAGAGTGAA
Organism: Antrostomus carolinensis; assembly: GCF_000700745.2. Taxonomy (NCBI): domain Eukaryota; kingdom Metazoa; phylum Chordata; class Aves; order Caprimulgiformes; family Caprimulgidae; genus Antrostomus; species Antrostomus carolinensis. The sequence continues at coordinate 89,327 of NW_010309980.1, read as the reverse complement.
TTGGAGAGAGCGCCCTCTCCTCTGATGCACTTTTGCCATGTCTAATCAGATACTTGATATGGACAATTCCCAAGCTAATGATCTTTCTTTGCAAAATTTCTTTTCCATACTCTTACATAATGATGAAATATTTCATAGATCTGTATCTTCTTCCTTCTGTATGGGCTCTATAACAAGTGTCTGAAATTCTAGTTAGTTGATTAATGGATTCTGTCATGAAGTTTTATGGAATTACATTTCTTTTCAAAGTCCTCTTTTTTTCTCTGTTTAACAGTGATTTATTTAATGGCTGTAATGTATTCTGGCAAAATTCATTTAGTGTTGTAATATCTATATTGAAGTTCTCTAATTTATTCATAAAAAAGAAAGCACTCCCCCCTTTCCAGGAATTTCAATCAGAAGACAAATGAAGCTTGACCTTTGCTTCTGCATTGAGCCTTTTCAAATTTATAATAAAGAATTTTATAATAAATTTTAATATTTGAGATCAGAAATGTTTCGTTTTAATTTAAGAAAACATTAACTAATCTAGCAATGGTTAAAAAAGAGTAACTGATGTTAAATCATTTTCTGTACTGTAATGCCAAAGCCCAGTGCTGTATTTGTGCCCAAAATACCATTTCTCATTCTTACTCTGGCAAATATTTTGCCACTGACTTTACTTGAGAGTTAAGGGGAATAAGTCAGAGCTGAAAACTGGGTTCTGGGTTACACAGTTTTAGTGTAGTGTCCTCAGTGGAATTACTTGAATGTTTTACATTAAGTGTGTACTTGTTGATCCAAAGCAATAAGAGTGATAAAATAATTCTGAGTTTGTTTACAAGCAGTAGCTGCAAGAAGGCTGAGATGAAGTCTTTTTTGTGAAGTGGCTTTAATGCATTTTAAAGTTTCCTTGTATTAAAATAACATCCAAAATAGTGTTTCCACTCTCTTTGCTCTCCCTGCACTTGTCAGAATATATTTCTGAGCTACTTTTTTGTGCCGTTTAGATAAAAAGATGTTGCTTCCTCCATCTTCCCCTCTAGCTTGCCACATTTACTGGACAGTGCTTGCCTCCTGAATGGCATTATAAAATATTTTCTCTTTCATCTGTTATGCTCTGGAGGGACTCCTATAACAAAGTGCTGGTTCTGCAGGTAGGAATGGAAGTAAATCTGGTGGCACATCTCTGTTGTGAACTCATAGTGATAGTTTTAGTATTTTGGGTTTGGGAGCAGAGATAATGGTGGCATAAATTAAGATATATTTGTACAGCATGGGTTTCCATACTCTCACTAGATCGTATTTTAATAGCCATTGCTATACTTCTTTTGTACCCAGGGAGTAAGAATGAGGTCCCTTATACAGAATAATTAAGTCTGTGGGAAGAGATCATCTGAACAGAGTTCACTTTAAGTAGCACCTAAGAGTTTCTTTTGTACCCAGGGAGTAAGAATGAGGTCCGTTATACAGAATAATTAAGTCTCTGGGAAGAGATCATCTGAACAGAGTTCACTGTAAGTAGCACCTAAGAGTCGTTAAGTAACTACTTAAGTAGCACTTCTGTTGTGGCAGAGGGATGTGGTAGAGTCACAGCATCCTTGGAACCTGCTTTCTTACATATTGGGAAAGGAGGAAACCCTTGATGACAAATTCAGCTGAGAGGAGAGTTCTCTGAGACCTTGCTTACTGGGAAGACAGCACTGCTTTTGACATTGAGGCGTGGTGAATCTGGAAGTGAAAAGAGAGCTGGAGTGGGGTACAAAGTCCTCTAGAGGCTGGCAGTGGAGCTGTTAAGTAAGAGGAATTTCTGTAAATGAGAGGAAATAAATATCGAAAGGTCATGTCTCTTGAGATGCTTTTATCTACACGGTGGTTAGTTTTCAAACTGTTAGAACGGATCTAAGGTAATGCAGGTGGGATTGTAGAAAACACTAAGAACTGTCTTCTCTAATGCTTTTTCACTCCTTTCCTCTAGGAAGTTGGTGGCAAAACACCTCCGACTTCAATAGAAGTCACAGACCAGGGCTGTTTTTGAAGATTTTCCCCAGGAGCCCAATGCAGATGTCACTCACCAAAGATAACTTTGTAGTTGGTCTTTGTGAATAGCTTCCGTATATTTTCAGGTGTGAACTAGGCAGCAAGGAGTAATGCTTTGGCTGTGAGTAATTTACATAGACATAATTTATTTTCTTAATGACTCTGATAGACCCATATGAGTTGATTCAAAATCCAGTGACATTAAGAAAAAGATTATAATAAGCTTTAGAGTGCTCTGATCCTTGTTCAGTCATGCTTTTCTTGAAAATTTGGTACTTGGAAATATTTTTCTGTGGACATACATGTATAAAAGCTCAATTTAAAATTGTAAGTCTTAACTTCTCAAAATAAAGCTGTCAAACTTAGTGTATCATTTTTTTTTCTTAAACTGAGAGGTAATTTTTCAACTTAAGTCCTTTTTGTCTTAATGCTACTGCTATGTATAGTTCCCAAATAAGCCGAGAACAGCCTTATTAATATCTGATTAGACAGCTAGCTTTTTAGTTTGTACTGAAAAGACTTAACAAGTGCAGGATGCCAGCAAAAACTTCAGCTGAGTTCAGAGAACAACTTGAATGCTTTACATAATGAGCTGCTTAAATAATATCAGAGGTTTTGCCATTGTCAAATTAGTCCTTTTTCTGTGCCTTATTTCAAATGCAGAACATATAAAATATTGCAGGTTTCAGTTACTGAGTCCTTTTGGTATTCTTTTCTAAAAGAATGGAAGGAGAGTGTACCTAAGATGGGTTCTTTGGTTATAATTAATTACAAGGTAACTCTCACAAATCCACACAAATAGAAGCAGGAATCCATTAAACATTACCTTCAAAAGTGAACAATGACATCAACTTTCCAGAAGTGTGTTTTTTGTGTACATCCTACTGTTTTTTTAAGTTTTGCAATGTTGGTGGCATTTTGTAGGCTGCCTGCTCATTATTCACATAAAGACCTAGAAATGTTGCCATCATTTTTAATATATAGTTGATCTTGCTGGAAGGAAATGTCTCTATATACATTTTTTTAGCATTTAAGATAAAATGAATGAAATTTGAATATTAGAAACCAGATGTCAGTTTTAGTAATATTATGGAACAGCTCCAAAACTCATGGAAGTAAAAACATAATTTTAAGCCGTGTGCTGAGAGATTTTTTTGTTTGTATATAAGTGTATGTGTGTGTGTGTATATATGTATATTTATTTATTTATTTATTAATTTAGCATATCAGTGTATCTCATTGTCAACTATAGAATACAATAGTTTATAATATTAATTATGAAAACTAATGTGGAACTGTGTGCTCCAGGACAGGAGCTGGGGAGTGGCCAGGCTGATAAGAACCTCCACTGTATTTCTTGATGACATTTCAGTGAGACCTTAATTAGTGATCCTTAAAAAAATTTAAAAAAATACACACAGGCTGTTTTAATGAATGCTGTTCATTTTTTTGCAAGTTGGAATCTTTGACTCTATGTCAGCAAAAAAATCAGTGTTTCAGAATATCAGGATGAGAAGGAAAACAGGGCAGATTCTCTATAGTTCTTAAAGTACTGAAGCTCCTATTTATTTATATTTTTTCCCCAGTAGAAGTACTGAAAAATGGAAATACAACAACCACCTACTTACTTCTGCAATTTTGGCTTTAGGAGTAAGGTACCATGAAGACTATTTTCACTTTAAGAATTCACAAACATTTTCTGTGAAGTCCAAGAAGACAGCTGAAGACAGAAGACCTGATGGAGTCATCTTTGAACAGCCAACAGCCTGATGATTCAGGGTGGGAAACCATGCAGAAGGTGAAGTGGGTGGCTATTATTTACACATTAAAAATGTAAATAATAACATTATATAATATATATATATATAATATAAAAGAAAGAAAACACATAAAATTACAGGTGCAAAAAATAAAATGTGACCCTTCTAAACACACTTTCTCTGAACACACAGTATTATGGAAATTTTGAAGGATAGTTATCCAAATAATTTGAATTTATAAAAGTTAAGTTGAAACAGGATATAGTACGCAAATGCTAAATATAGAATTTTTCCCTTATATTTAGTTACTTTCCTGTGATACTAAGAACTCTTACCTGTGCACCTGTCTTCCTTGAAAGCTGATAATCAGGAGATTAATTCTTATGTACTTCAGCTGAATTATATATTTTGAGATTCAACTTCAGCAAAATGCAAATGAAGGTATAACAAGACCAGTTAGTGAGGGCTCTTCTGTAATTCTGTGGTGCTAATTCAAGTTAGAGTGTTGTTCCCAACAGTGAAATAGTACTGTGTAGTACAAAACTGTACCCAAAAAGAGCCTTACAAAAATAAGAAAGAAGTCAAAATAGGTTTAATATGGATTCCAGCTCTGCAAAAAATCAGGAGGAGATCTGAGTTGGGTGTTTTATAAAATGTGGAGACAGAAGCAAAATACAAATGTGTGAAATGGCTTAAAGTTTGGATCATTATTTCTGTCAATATTTTCACATATTTTCTGAGAGACCAATATGAACTTCAAGTGTGTATTTATTAGCTACTTCTGAAAGAGTTATGACTGATTAT
>NW_010309980.1:80942-84711 GCF_000700745.2 Antrostomus carolinensis | reverse complement strand
GATATATCCATGATTATTTATGTCATTCACACTAATTCTGAAGGAAAAGGAGAATATTTTGCAGTACATGTTGTTCACTTGTTTAGTCAAAGGTATTTGTACAATTTCTTGTTGGGTTTGTGTGGTTTAGATGTATAAAAAAAATTCTCTTGCCAGAGGTTGTAGTCTAAAGCCTTCAACTTGCAAACCTGATACTCATTCTAAATGTAAGTAATTGAATACTTGCAAATACAGAACTTAGCTGATGCATACTATAACAAATGATTGTGATTAAGGATTTTGGTTCAACTCTCTACTTTGGATTCTTGATCTAGAAAGGTGTATTACCTAGCCTTGCTAAGAATTTACTTAACATTGTTATCAACAATTGGCATAAATAATATAGTCAGAGTTACAGATTTTGATTGCCAGGGAAAGGTATAAAGAGGCAAAGAGACAAAGAAATGCATCTTCAGATAGTTGGGTGACTCTCCCAGTTCAAGAAGGAATGGGAGAGCAGGACAGTATCCTGCCAGAAAGTGGAGTCATGTTTTTTCACCAAAACATTTTTTACATCTTGACTTGTTCTGCTGCAAAGTGAAAAACTGAAACTGTCCCATTTGTGGAGCTATTGTTTTCTGACCATCAGTCTTCCCGGTGTGTTTGTGTGTATGTTATGGCATCGTAAAGTGTGGTGGTTTGGGTGGATTCACCCTTTTGCTTGCAGCTTGCAGCCAAACACAGCCTGCTCTATCACCCTCCCGCCCCCCCTCACCCAGGGAGTAGGGGAGAGAATTTGGAAAGAAGGGCGAAGACTCACGGGTTGAGATAAAAACTATTTACTAATTAAAAGAAAAAATGATAATGATAACAACAGTGATAACAGACTATACAAATGAGTGATACACAGTGCTCACCGCCCACTGACCAATTCCCAGCCTGTGCCAGCTAACGATCCCGCAGCCGAGACGGTCCCGAACCGAAACCCCGGAAGAGTGAGCCCGAGCGATCCCCGAGAGAAGTGCCCTGTCTTCCGGTCATCCCTGGTTAATATACTGACATGACGTGATATGATATGGAATATTTCATTGGCACAACCAGATGCCAGTTTTGGGTTTTGCTCCTCACTGCGCTTCCCCCTCCCAGTCCTAATGCAGCTGTGAAGGAGCAAAAAACACAGTGGCCTTGAAGCTGCAGCAACACAAGTACTGTTATCAAAGTTCTTCTCGTGATATGTCTGAACTGAAACACTGAAAGTAAAATACTACTCTTCTAATTACTAAAAAGAAAGAAAATTAACTCTACCCTAGCAAAACCAGGACATAAAGGAAGAGCACAGAACACATGTACAACACTTTGTAAAATCTACAACTCGTTCAAAACTGGCTGTGTGGAAACCTGTACTTTAAGGGTGCAATATACAGGCCTTCAGCCTGAGAGGAAATTTGGCCGTAAATCAAATTGCAGAGAAGAAAAAATTCCTACAGTGCATATTTAATTTTCTTTTTAGGTCTGTGCATGTTTCATGCATTATTGCACAGACTGTTCCTGAAAGCTACAGAATCAGACTCGCTTTTTTGCTACTACAAGGTGCCAATTTTATTTGTCCTATTTTATTATGCCATAAATAATTTTTACAAGCAATTTAAAAAAAATATAAACCTTGCATAATGTGCCTAACATCTATTATCTCCAATGAAAATTTTACTGATTTGCATTATGGGGATTATGCAAATTAATGTATAATCAATCAAAATCAAACTTCCGTTATGCCCTTCATGCAATGCATGCCAAAGCACTTTAGAGGATAATAAAATTAGTAGCTTGGCTAAGTAGGAGTAAGCTGGGTCAAACAAATAAGTCTTTAGCTTACACTTAAACAGTGAAATATGGTGGTCATTGAATAGCTTAGGATAAACTCTCTTATATTTATTTTATACCATAATTAAAGCTTTCATTACAAAAGTCTTTCATGGCCAGAGACCAATCACAGCAGAAACAGAGATCTAGCAATATTAATGCAATGGCAGAACTGTCTTGAATTGCAATCATATTAAAATAATGGCTGCACAGCTGATACTATCTCCTGGTTTTGCATGTTATTTTTCATTTCAATTCACTTGTGGTTCTTAAAATGGTATAATTTTTAAAAGGTAGTAATGCGTGTAGTTATAAAATATTGCTAGAATAAACTAATAGACCTAGGAAGAGTAAAGTGCTTGTAATTCCAGCTGTACTGCCTAAACACTTTGCAGCTGAGCATAACTTTCAACAGGTACCTTAGTGCCATTACTTTCATTTTATTCAAATAGTCTTTGTCTAAATTTCTTATTCTCTGGGAAAGATTGAGTTAATATAAGGTGCTTTTTCATTACTACATGGAAATATGTTGTATATTAAGAGAAACACTACAATTAGTAGAATACTATTGTTAGTAGGATTATGACTTTGAGAGATTCTCCTTGTGCAGTTTTTAATTCAAAGTAGAACATAACAGTTTGAGATTTCATTTATATTAACTAAACCTTCCTGACATTTGAAGAAATGACTAGTTAACAAATTTCTACCTGGTTTACTCCAAGCTGTGGTCTGGACATATGTTTTATTAAATAATAACATGTGTTTTGATTTAAGATACCTTTGTGGACCACAATTTGTTTTTCCTAATTGAGTTGGCTGAGGAACTTCTAAATAAAATCTTGGGTTTAGAGGTTTTTATTTGATTTAAATCAGAGAAGGATAGAGATCAGCCACTTCTTTTTTCAGAATCAGATAAGAAGTGGAGGTAAAAACCCCAAATGCCTCTACTCAGCTCTGATCATCTTGATTTAAACAGTCTCAACCTTGTTCTTCATACTAGACTTCACCGATTATATCAACCTGCTACAGATATGTGATTCTGCAAGCATTGCAAATGTGTGGTTTGTTCCCCCTCTTGTGTTCATTTGCAACCTGTTATTCTGGTTAGGTCAAGTAAGCTGATTTTTGAAGCTGAAGTGCTATTCCTACTGTAATTAATTTCAAAATTCCTATTGACGTGGAGAAGAGGAGGGTCAAGTTTACATAAATAAAGTTTCCAAAACTGAACATAGAAAACTTATAGTAGTTTTCTATGTGAAATTATTTCTCCACTGAAGAAAAATAATGTAAAGAATATTGCATATTCCTTAACTGGAAAAGCTAAATCTGTTAATTTTTAAAATTATGAAAAATCTAAATCAATTGATTAAGGGAACAAAACACAGTCAGATTATTTCTCTGTTAACTGATTGTTTGCTGAATCAAGTAAAGTTCTAAAAGTCATATAGGCACAAGTAAGAAGCATTCAAATTAGTATTTTACTGTTACACATAATAGCAAGTAAATCAGCTTTCCAGGTATAAACCCTGGGAAATTTTGTTATTTGTCTGAAAGAAGAAAAAAAGTTGTTGGTGACAAAGCTATTACACTGAAGTTAGATGTAACAAACGACCAAGAGGGATTTAGTACATGTCATAAAACCCTGTATCTGGGACCCACGACAAGGCCAATAATGTCAGAAAAATGAGGCAATAAAGCTATGCTTTAATTTATGATTTGCAAAACATCTGCTCAGATGAGAAACATAAACCACAGGGCACATGAATGAGAAAGTGTGTGTTGTGCAGAGGCTGTAATGAAAAGGCTAAAATTTGGTGTCTTGGATCACTGATATAAAATGGTGAATGACTTCCAATAATTCTGTGGTACGACTGTGCATTTCAGCTTGCTCAAGACAGTAACTACTAGTGCCAAGCAGGATTTAAGTTTG